>NC_057941.1:45816897-45994397 GCF_018555375.3 Anguilla rostrata | reverse complement strand
ACAGCTGAAGGGTGGAGATGCCTGGGAGAGAGGGAGGAGGAGGAGGAGGAATGGAGGGAGGGAGAGAGAGAGAGAGAGGGAGGGAGGGTGGCGGTGAAATAAACCCAGTCTCTGTTTAACTGCAGTTGGAGGGGAAAGTGTGAGAGGTAGCTTTAGGGTGTGTGTGTGTGTGTGTGTCACTGCAGTCACACGGGGGGAGGGATTGAAAAGGCTATAGAGAAGTGTTAGCGATGAAGAGGTTAGCACAGAGTGCACGGGGTGAGCACAGGAGAGGAACAGGGACCGGCACTCCTCAAAAGGGAAAGTTTATGAATCAAAGAAAGACTGATGAAGTGAGGAGAAAAGGCAGTTTGTGTGTGTGTGAGTGTGCGTGCATGTGTGCGCACATGCATTTTTGTGTGCATGTGTGCGCGTGTATGTGTGTGTGTGTGTGTCTGTGTGTGCACATGTGCGTATGTATGTATGAGACTAGCACGTGGCAGAGAAATATAGTTTCTGTAATATGTTTTTGCGATCTCTGTGTTATTATTGTATTAAAGGAGTGGATGACCTCAGTAGTCCAGATGTGCTGTTGGGCGTGTCACTATTACACACTAACTCATTCACTCTCTCTCTCTCTCTCTCTCTCTCTCCATCCCTTATTAAGACCTCTCAGCCTCATCTATATCCTGATCTTATTTCTCAAATTCCACGCTGAAGTTCCTGTGTCTCTCTCTCATTCTTTCTGTGTCTCTCCTCCTCTCAGTGCTGCCACTCACTCTCTCCCTCTATCTATTTCTCCCTCACTTTCTCTCTTACTCTTCTCTCCTCTTTCTTTCCTTTTTTGCTTGTCTCCCATGCCCCCTCACTCTTGGTGGTCGACAGTGTTTTCAGTAGCAGTCCATGTTGCTTCTGGCTTTTTGAGTAGTGACTTCAGACTAAGCAGCCAGAGATGTGCCACTGCTGTTTTGTATAAATATTTATGACACGTCTTTTCCAAAAAAATGACTGCCTCCTTCCCCTCTGTTCTTTCTCTGGTTTCTCTGTTTCCCTGGTCTTATTTCAGGAAACGTTCAGGCACGTCACATGCGCCGAGACACTTCTTCAAGAATAAAAATGAGAAGGACTTCATTTGAAGCCAGAAATCTGGTGTCAGATCACTTCCCCTGTCAGTCTTGAGCAAGCTTTTGAAACTGAGCGTTCACATGTGTGCGTGTGGGTCTGTGTGTGCGTGTGTGTGTGTGTGGGTCTGTGTGTGTGTGTGAGAGTGTGTGTGTGCATGTGTGTGTGCGTTTGTGTGTAAGTGTGTGTGTGTGTGTGTGCATTTAGAGTATATACATTACGTTCGTACCTCTGGACTGAGGCCCCGGCACTGTAGAATGGAAAAGAACAGGCTATTATTGTTGCAATCTGAGCTAAAACCTTTTTTACTTTTCCTCCACACAACCTTCTTTCCACCGCTCACATACTTCCCCCCTTTAATCCCCCTTTCCATCCCCCATCTCCATCCCCTCACTTTCCTTATATTCCCTCTCTCTCTTTCCACACTCATCCTGCTCTCACTTCATGCTAAGCTTTCTTTCCTCATATTGCCCATCTCTCTCTGTCTAAATCTCTCCACTCTCATCAAGAATCCTTTCCATCTTCATATACTCTCTCCCTCTCTCTCTCTACACTTCCCCCTAGTCACTCCATACTCATCCCCTCCCTTTCCATATTCATCCCTCTCTCTTTACACTCATCCCCATCTCTCAACAATCTTCTCTTTTTTCACGCTCCACTCTTTCTCTCTCATACTCATTCTCTTCGCACCCCATACTCTTCTCTCTCTTGTTACACTCACCTTCCAACCACTTCATGCTTATATCCCTCTTTCTCTCACTCTCTCTCATTCCATATTCCCTGTTTTCTTCATTCTCTCTTCCTCTATCCACGCTCCCCACACTCACCTGACGGTACAAGAGTGAGAATGTGGGCGGGGCTCCAGGGTCCTGGCCCCGCCCCCGTGTAAGCACAAACCCGGAGAGTCACATTGGACAGGGGCTCAGACAGGTTGATGGACAGCTCAGTGGATGGCCCTGCATCCAGCACAGTCTGCGTCAGAGAAACACAGGAGATTCTGAAACATTTGCCCCTTTGGCAATAAAACCTGTGGATGCTAATCACTAGCTAGATATGCCCATTTTAGTTGTGCAAGCCAGTGAATACTGAACTTCACCAAACTTTCAGGAAAAGACATAACACAGTACCCTGAAGCATCATATAATTGATATACTATACAGAATCATTCACTATGTGAATGATTCTCTTTTCACAGAGTGAGTTCAAACCAAAACAGTGAGGTAACTGGAATATCAAAATGAAAACAGTATAGGCTTACGCATGTGTGTGTGTGTGAGTGCATGTGCAGGCCTGCGTATGTGTGTGAGTATGTGTGTGTTACCTGAGTGATGTTGGGGGTGCTGTATTCCAGTTTGTATCCAAGCAGGCGCCCGTTGAGTCTTCCTAAAGGCGGAGTCCAGCTAACTGTCACCTCCGTCCCATTGGCCACCGCACTTATGTTCTCCGGAGCCGACTCTGGAACTGAAAAACACCACGGAAACCGTTATATAGCAGTAGGTACGCACAAAACACTGTTTAACAACCTGATGTAACAGCACAATCCTGTACTCTGCCTTACATCTCTCCTCTTTAGAGAAACCTGAATATGGAGTTGAACCTGCAACCTTCTGGTGTCAGGACTGGGCCCTCTTGTCATGAGGCCGCAGAGCGAGGTATGTCATTTTTAGCTGCTGAAATAGCCCAAACATGGTATTAGACAGTTTGAGCACAAAAAACACGGCCTGTCCCGGTTTGGTATGCGGGCGAATGGGGCCCAGAGGGGGGGCAGGCCTGATGGATGTGCCTGTGACAGGACCGAGATTTGGGGAGATAGAGGGGCAGCAAGGGACAGCTGGAGGGGCTGAGACGGGGGAACAGGAGGAGGGGCGTCCGAAAATGCGGAGAATCTGATGAGTCTCTCTCAGTGAGTCAGAAGTGTGGAAATGTTTGGGGGCCACAGAATTCACTGCGTCACGGAGCATCCAAGCAACACGTTTGCATGGGCTCTCTCACTGACTCACCCCTCTCTCTCTATCTCTCTCTCTCTCTCTCTCTCCCACCCTCTCTCTCTATCTGTCCCTCACTCAACCTCTTTCTCACTCCCTCACTCACCCCCTCACTCTTTCTTCCATCCTCTCTCTCGCTCTCTATCTCTCTCCCACTCTCTCTCTCTATCTGTCCCTCACTCAACCTCTTTCTCACTCCCTCACTCCCCCCTCACTCTTTCTTCCATTCTCTCTCTCTCTCTATCTGTCTGTCCCTCACTCAACCTCTTTCTCACTCCCTCACTCACCCCCTCACTCTTTCTTCCATCCTCTCTTTCTCTCTCACACACACACACTTACTTACTCACTCGTTCACTCACTAGACCAAAGACCAAAAACACCACTGACAGCAAAAGAAAAGGAAGAACAGAAAACCAGCACCACACCACGCAAATTTGCGAGAAAAAAAACACCATGATAATCACGCCAAAAACGTGTGGGCGTTTGTTGACTTCAGCGCACGGCTAGAAATCCCTGCATTTTAGTGACGGCAGAAATCTGAGCAAAGTGTTTCTTACTATTGTTGAGTTGCTATGGCCACCACTCCTACCTGTGAGAGTGCAAATGGTCACACTTAGTGAATAATAAGTGAAAACACAGCAGTCGGTTTGTGCCTCTCTGTCGCTCTGTGAGGAATGGCATGATTCCTTTCTGTCAGAAATTCCTGGCTCTCCCTCTCTCTCTCTCTCTCTCTCTCTCCCTCGCCCGCTCGCTCATTCTGTCGCTGTTCCCCAGTTTCGCCGCTGCCCTGAACCCTCTGATGATGTTATCAGGAAGTGTTTCTCCCCTGATCGTTTCCACATGTGGCTCCGACTCCGACTCCCTCCCAGCCAACAAAAACACAAACAATTACCCTCCCTCCCTCCCCCCCTCTCTCCATCCCTCCATCTCTGCACCGCTCTCCATCCCCCCCCCCCCCTTCTTTCTGTCACCCTCCCCCACTGATGGTTCAAACAGAAGCAGAGATGCTCGGCAAAGGAAGGCAGAGGGGAAAGGACATATTTATGTTCGTAGTTTTGGAGAACGAAAGCATTGGTGGAAAAAAAAAAACACTTGGGGTTAGAAATGGAGGAGGTGCATTTTGCACGGGGGTAGGGGGAAGGGGGGGCGGGAAGTGCTGGTTTCGGGGGAAAGTGCTGGTTTGAGGGGGAAAAAGTGCTGGTTTCATGGCTTAAAAAAGCTCAGAGTGCCTCTGAGCTCTGTCAGAACAGCGAAAAGCTAGCGAAAGGTAGATCACAGCACCCCTGAAACAGGCCAGGAAAGACTGTTTCTACACAATAACAGTATTTTTTAAAAATCTAAAAATACATTCCAGTGTTTATGTTCCATTTGAGCTTGAGATTGAGTCAATTCCACCACGTGGGCAAGTGCTGAAGCCGGATTCAGATGGCAGTAAGCTTCTTCGTTTTTCTTTTTGCCTTTACCGGCAGTTTCCCCGAAAACGATCGCCTAAAATCCGACGTGGAAAGTAAAAATCCAGGGGGCCAGAAAGTAAAAGTCCTGGCGTGCGCCTCTTGCACCCATGAACTCAGCCAGCTGATTTCTCTCATTAGTTCTCCCTCCCGGCTGAGGAATCGTGCTAATTAGCAAATCCAGTCGACTGGAACAAATTACGGAGGAGTACTTTTACTTTTACTGAACCGAGACTTTCCACCTCAGCCAAAAATACATATTAAATTTCAGCTCGGGCTGAATTGCAATTTTAAGAAAAAAAAATACTGTATTTGAAGAAAAAACTATTTGAAAGTGAATACTACTGTTTTGTTCCCATGAAATACATGAATATTTCTCTCACACTCATACTAAATGCCACTGCATCAAACACACAAATGGACAAGGACATTGAGACACACTTCCATCAGTTCAGTTGAGCAGTTAATGCTTGTACACGTACAGACACACATCCATAAATACGCATACCAAAGCAGGTACGGACACACACATACGCACACATACAGACACACACGTACACACAATAAAACAATTGCAGTGGCACAACACATTTCCAAACAGCAGGACAAGCGTGTAAAACAAGGCGTTCTGCATGAAGACAGGGCTGAGGCACTGATTAGAGTGATTTATTAGAGTGAAGTAAAGGGTTGGCTCTTCTGATGTTGTAATCATACAGCAGAAGTATTTATAACCTCGGCCAGAAGAGGAAAGAGGATTTTGGGAGGCTTTGGGGCTGCTGTGTCGTTGGGAATTTGAGGCTTTCGCTGTGGGACGAGGGGCGGGCTTAGGGGTGTGTCCCTCCCCCTCCCTCTGGGACAGTGGAGTCTGGGAATTTAGCAAAAATAATTTTTTAAAGGGATATTTTGTTTTTTAACCCTTTTCAACCACCCCCCACCCCGCCAACCATCCGTTTGAAACCCTGTCATCCCAGGCCAGCTTTCCCTCTCTCAGGCCGGCGCTATCTTTTCCCACAGTGCTCGGCTCTGTTCCCTCTCTTTTTTCGGAAAGAGGGTGAAATCGGAGGTCATCTGGGGTCGGGAGAGGGAGGGACAGCGAGCCGGAAAACAGATGAGGGGATGCAGAGAGAGACGAAAAGACGAGAGGTGGGAGAGAGAGAGAGGAGGGGATGTGTTGTGAGGGACGGCGAGTCGCATCGGATGGAGGTGGGATGTCCAGGGGATTGGGGGGGGGGGGTGCTATATTGGGGCAACAGGAAACACATTCCAAGGCCCATGCTTTAGGATTTGTGGAATATCCAGGACAGAAGAAGGGAAAAAAGAGAGGTAGAGGGCTGTGATCTAGAGAGGAGGAGCGCAAAAGAGCAATGAAACAAGCCATTCTGACTTAAACTGAGAGACATGGCCACTTCTGAATGAGCTAATCTACAGAGGGCCAGGGTGTTCTGTATTTGAGATAGTGAACAAGGCACAGCGGGTCACTGTCAGGGATATTAAAGCTGTAGGAAGTGTTAGGATATTCTGCCCTTATTCGTGGAGTCAAATGCAGGACGATGAAGAACACGCTGACAAAGTTTCCTCTGAGGATTTGATGTTCAATTCGATGCGCAAGGGAGAGACAGACCCAGCACATTCGAGAGAATCTCTGCCCATCACGCTGTGGTGTCTGGATATACAGTTTGCAGTCATACATATCAAAAGGTTGAGTTAAGTGGCGGGCCGGAGACAAATGGTCTTGTCCCTCCCTGGGAACCCTCGCAGCCATTTAGCATAGGAATGTGACATCTTTGCCACAGACACTAGAGGTGTTATACTGAGACACACTACAGAGGGGCTAGCCACAAGGCATGCAAACTACAGACACAGTACATTACATTACAGGCATTTAGCAGACGCTCTTATCCAGAGCGACTTACACAACTTTTTTACATAGCACTTTACATTGTATCCATGTATACAGCTGGATATATACTGAAGCAATGCAGGTTAAGTACCTTGCTCAAGGGTACAACAGCAGTGTCCTTACCCGAGAATTGAACCTGCGACCTTTCGGTTACAGGCCCAGTTCCTTACCCACTGTGCCACACTCCCGTCCTGCAGTAATGGCAGAAATGAAAACACTGTACACTACATATAATATATATATGTATACTAAACAAAACTGGGAACCTATCAGAAGTGATAAACTCCAACAGGAAAGTGCTAATCTGACAGAGAGAGACCTGTCTGTTTGTGGACAGACCAGACCTGGGTCAACTACGTATTTGTTTTGGATTCAAATACTTTTCTACGCTTTACTGATCTTGTCTGTTGTATTTGAACCAATTAAATACTCTCAAAAAGTAAGCAAACCCCGCCTTCTGGTCATATTGGCAGGCTCAATTACACCAGGCAAGATCAACAGAGCACAGAAGAGTATTTGAGTCCAAAGCAAACACGTATTTGACCCAGGTCTGGCGCAGACTGACACGGTAAAGGCAGATTAGATCACACTGTGAATGAAACCGCTTCTGGGGCTCTCGTCCTGTACCGGCGTCCTCCGCTCGCTGGACACACGCGTTCGCACACACATCTCACAACCCCCCCCCCCCCCCGCCAGTTTCCTCATTCACTTCCTCATTCGCTCCTCACGCACGTTTCCCGCCTTTCGCTTCCCTCTGCCAGTCTACATTTGAGGATAAAAAGTGTACGTAAGACTTTTATTAGAGGATGTAGCAGTCAGCGGTACATTTCTGATTTCCCTAACTTTCGGTGTGAGATGTGATTCAGATGAAGGCGTTTCAAAATGGACGCTTTCAAACAAAACGGAGGAGTACTGGGCCAACGTAGCGGGTTTCTGAAAATTTAAGCCGTCGTGGTGGACAGGCAATGTTTTAAATTATCCTTCATCGTGAAATTGTACCCTTGTGTTTTTTATGACAGAAAATTAGAATTTCAAAACCATGTCCAAAATTACCCTACTACACTGTAAGCTGCTGTACATATAACACATTTATTATGATTATAATATGATAATAACTGTTTTAAGATAAAGATTTAAAATGTTTGAGTGCTCTTAGAATTTTATTGAAAAACTATCCCTCTCTAAAACTACAACATTTTAGCACTATCTAAATCAAAAACAAAAATGACATTTTCCTTTTAGAGTATGTTAAAAACAATAATGAATGAAAAATTTTGATTTAGAATTATCTAAGTAATCAATCTCAATTAACATAACTTCAGTTATTGTTAAAACATGTGTTATTACGTTTTGATATTAGCAAATATGAATATATTTGACAGTTGAATGTATGAATGCATGACAAATGAAAATCATTAATAACCAAAACCGTATTGGAAGCGATCGATATAAAATACACGGAACAAAGCGTGATTTATTTCCTTTAACGTACACCAACACCTGATTGCTAACTTGATAATGCATTCACGTCATTACCGTACATACAACTCTAGGTTTAAAGCAGTTGTAGTATCAGATTAGTGGAACTTGCATCTCTCCCAGATTCCTTATTGCCGCTGTCATTAGCATGTAATTTAATAAATCATAATTTAACTGTCAGGGCTTATTTCACTGTCGCCCTGAATGTACTGCGTAAGCAGGTCCCACAGATATCACACAGCACACATCTGTCAGGGAAGTGCTGACTAGTCAAATGGAAACAGATACCGTTCATAGTCAGCTAGTAATAAGGCACAGTTTGTCATAGGCAGGTTCATTCGATTAGTGGTTAAATTCTGCATCGCAGGCCTCTTTGTAATAATAAACCATAATCCAAAACACATTTTCTGGTCTATCCCAATGACGGGTGGCTTTTATCTTTTTTCTTCCGAGCGTTCAGTGTCTGACACATGAGTGACAGTTTTTTGGTAGCAGAAGCCCTGCAGGGTGAAATCTTAGCTTAGCTCTTTACCCAAAATGCACTGGTAAAATCAGATAACTGTGTCTAACTGTGACATCAGTGATTTCCCATTGGGAACTGAGGGACTGTGTATACACACACACACACACACACACACACACACATACATATACACAGATACACACACACGCACACAAACACACACACGTACGCACATACACACACATGCGCTCACACACACACATATACAAAACACAGACACACACACACACAGACACACAAACATACACACACACACACTCTCTCTCTCTCTCTCTCTCACACACACACACACACACACACACATCTGGGAGTCAGTCTACAGGGATATTGCAGACTAAGGGGCATGACAAACATGCAGAGGCTCAGTCAAAGTGCAGTGTGTCTGTGTGACCACAGCAACACGTACATGGAAAATATGGCTCAGCAGTCATCAATATTTCATTATTCCACCCTTCCAACTCTCTCTCTCTCTGTTTTTCTCTCTTTTTCTCCCTCTCTCTCTCTCCCTCTCTCTGTCTCTGCTTCTCACTCTTTCCATCCCCCCAGCTCTCTCTCTTTCTCATTGCCTAAACATCTCCCCTCCCATCCCTTCTTCCCTACCTCATTTTCTTATCCAAACTACGCTGGAGGCCAGTGGCGTGGGGCGTAAGACCTGCCAAAGCTGTCCCCTGCCGTATTTCTCTTTCTCTCTCTCTTTTTCCCTCTGAAGCCCCTCTCGCTCTCCTTTCTCTACCTCCTCTCCTCCTTTTCCACCTCACTTTGGTCTCTTCTTCCTCAGTTACTCTGTTCCGTTAAAAAAAAACATTAGGAAATGGCGGTGGTGCAAGCAGACATGGAACTTCTCCCTCCCTCCTAACCCCACCGCCTGCACTTTTCCCCACTTCTTCCTCAGCCTCTCTTCTCTCTTTCTTTCTTCTTTTCATTTTTTTCTGCTCGGTTTATTCCCGTTCCCCACAAACGTGGCTCAGTCCCAGGTCATGGAAAGCATGAGTTGGCACGGAAACCGGCCCCCCCCCCCCCCCCCCCCGGACCCAATGCAAGACGCGGCGCGGCGCTCCGGATGGGACGCCAAACGGCGTGCCAGCCTCGCCAACGCACTCCGGGAAGCCGCTCGGTTTCCCGCCCCTCCTGCTCAGCGCCCCTTTCACCAGACCCTCCCCCTCTCTCTCCCCCTGCCTGTAGAGTAGGTGCTTTAGCTCTGCTTAACCCCTCTCTCTGTTCCCTTCAAGCACAGAGCCAAAATGGCACCAGAAAGTTCTGCCATCTGCGCTCCTTTCCTGTGCGGACCAAGTCAAAACGAGATTGGCGATCGAGTGTGCAAAAAAATTTGCTCGACGTGTGCACTTAACCAGACAGAAACCTCGGGGCACAATGTTCTTTTCTAAATGAACAGGTCCCAGCTCACTGCATTCGGCCATAAAATAACAACTTATAATTAGAAACTCAAGCCACCACTACAGACAGGCCCAGCCGGAAAGATTGGCCCATCTTGAGACGAGAGACATTGATGATACTTCAGTTTTAACACAAGCTAATGCTAAATGCCAACAAGGAAGTGTTAACGGACCGTAATTCATTGCAAACAGTTCCGGTGAGGAGACGCCACAGCCTTTCTGCGTCGAAATGGAGGAGGTGAATGTGAGTGGGGCCTACCTCCTTCGGCGGTGTGCAGCAGTACCCAGGGTGTCCAGGAGGAGGCGCCCTGGCTGCTGCGGCAGGCCACCCGCACGTGGTAAGAGCTGAAGGGCTCCAGGTCCGGGATCAGGTGGCTGGCGGGCGGCACGTTGATGTTCTGGTTGTGGATCATGTGACTGGATACCATGCTGAGGTCAGCATTGGAGGGCGTGGCCTGCACCAAAGGGATAAAAATGTGAAGACGACACATTTGCTGTTATTTTTAATAATAAATGTAACACATCTCCCCGTTTTCTATTTTTGACAACAGGTAATTGTGATTTTTGCCAAAGATAATTAATAAGTTTATGCAACTGCTACATTAAAGGTTGATAAATTAAGTTTATGTTCTCTTTTTCAAATCAAACCAGTTTCTGTAGTAATGTAGAGGTTCTGAAGACAGTAGTACTATATGCAAAACATTTTTGCTACTTAAAAATAATAATGAGAAGATTTTATCCAATTAACATTCTTGCCTAGCTTTAGTAAGGACCTGAAAGCAGAAATGCATTTACCTCTTTGTAAGTTTGGTATGTTAAGAGGCATACAGAACACTATAGCATTAAGCTTCTCAGGAACCATCAACCACTGGTACGTGCTTATTAATAGCTTTATAATATTGGGAAATATAATGCTTATGTTATCCTCCAATTAGATACCTATACAGAAATGGAATTAATTTCATATATATAGACATTACACATTTTTGTTGTTAGCAGACATTGCAGTATAAAATATACTGCTGTAAAATATATATTTTAAATATGGCACATGTATGTTCAGCATAATATATTTTAATATATTCAATTTTTGTAAGGCTGTGCCTACTATAAAAGTAAAAGCAGGACTCATTTCTGTAGTAGGTATTAGTTTCAGAGATCAACCATAGTTGTCCATTACAGCATGAGCAAAGCTGATCAGATTCACAACGCAAACAAAAGGCAGTCAATATAATCTGTGCCTGTGAGCGTGTCTGTGATATACAAGGAAAAGATCACTGACCCTGATTAAGCATAATCTAGGACTAATCCACCATTTTTGGTGACCTTGACCAGAGGTAGAATGGGGTGGAGTGGGGGAGTTGTTCCATGTCCGCTTACAATGGCAATTCAAAATGATTCGTAAAAACAAAACAAAGTAGCTGAAAGAAGAGAGAAAACGGGTGGTGGGGAAGGAGAAGAGGGAACAGAGAAAGACATGAGAAAATGAGAACGAGAGAAAGAGGAAAAGGCAGAAAGAAAAAGAGAGATAGAGTGAGCTTTGGGAGTGGAAGTAGCCACATAGAGGGAAATGGTGAGGATTCACTGGTAGAATGACTGACAGGCTGTGGCCCGTGCTGTGGTAACTGTGATCATTGTTCCCTCAGTGACCTCCCAATCACTGACTCTGAGACTTAACCCCTGTAGAAGCGATCGGTTTCACTTCTCTTTTCTGATAATCTTTCTTTCTCTTTTCACCCAGGGCCCAGCAGAGGCAGGATGTTCTGACCCACAGAGATGGAGAGAAGGATGGGGGAGGGACGAAGGGGTTCCCCACCATGCACTTTTTCTTCGAATTCCGTAGCACCTCGTCATTCTTCTGTTTCGCTTCCCCTGTTAGGACACCTTCAGTTCTCTCAATACCTTCGCATTCGAGTGGATGCGTGCAGTTCAGTCCAGCAGGGGAAAAAACGTAACTTCCCTAAGTACTCAAAAATAGCACAGGAACAATGTGTGAGTGTATTTGTGTGTGTGTGTTTGCATGACTACATGTGTATGTGTGCGCATGCGTGAGTGCATATGTGTGTGATGTGAGTATGTATGTGTATGTGTGTGTGTGTGTGTGTGTGTGTGTATGAGTGTGTGTGAGCGTATGTGTGTGTGCATGTGTGTGTGAGAGTGTGTATGAGCGTATGTGTGTGTGTGTCTGAGTGTGTGTGAGCATATGTCTGTGTGTGAGTGTGTGTGAGCATATGTGTGTGTGTGTGTGTGTGTGTGTGTGTATGAGTGTGTGTGTGCGCGTGTGAGTGTGTGTGAGTTGTGTGTGTGCGTGTGTGTGTGTGCGTGTGTATGAGTGTGTGAGTGTGTGTGAGTGTAGGTGTGTGTGTGTGTGTGTGTGTGTGTGTGTGTGAACGTGTGTGTGTGTTTATTTGTGAGTGCAGGTGTGTGTGTGAGTGTAGGTGTGTGTGTGTGTGTGAGTGTAGGTGTGTGAGTGTGTGTGTGTGTGTTCTGGCTGGGTGAGCCTGCAGTGCTGGGTAATACCTGAGCACAGTCACACTGAACCAGCATCCGCACGTCCCCCCAGCAAGCTGCAGGAGCGCCGGCGGTTCAGCTGTGTGAGCCACTCCCGTGCTTTCTGACTCACCCAATACCTGCTGTCCCCTCCCTGCTCTCCCTCCATCTTGCTTTCCCTTGTTTGTTATTTCTACTCACAGTTTCCACCCTTTAGCTTTCCTCAGTTAAGCCCTGTCTGAGCGTAGCTTCAGCCTTTTTGCCTGCTTAGCCCTGCATGAGAATGCCAGACCGCGCTACCGCTAACTAGCGTCTCCTCTTACAGAGCTTAGGAGCTAGCGCAACAGAACCAGAGTTCATGCGCTGTGTCTTTTGATTGCCTTTGTCGTTTGGAGACGCGGGTCCCCCCCCCCCCTCCTTTCCAGCAGGCCTGTTTGAGAGCTGGGGATGTGAACTCTGTGGGGTTCGGTACGAGGGGCGCGGGACGTGGGGGAGGGGGGCAGGCGGGGTAAGCGCGGAGTTTATTAGAAACAGACCTTCAGGGGTGGGGCCGACCACGGGAGGGAGGGTTTCAGGTGGCAAATCGCAGAGGGCGTGTCGAGCTGGTTCATCGTAGCGAGACATGGTGGGGGGGGGGGGGGCTGGGTTGGGGGGGGGGGGGGCGTGGGTGCGGTGACACTGAGGTTAAGTCTAAGAGGCAACTTTCCCAGAGTGAAATTCGATCCACAGCACTGTCACTGGGTGTCATGGAGAGAGACATACCAAGAGTCGGAGAAACAGCAAGAGAAACAGAGAGAAAGAAGGACAGAGAGCATGAGGGGAAAGTAAGAAATGGGCAGATGGAGGGAGAGAGGGAGAGTGAGAACATGAGTGAGGAGTAAAGAGAGAGGGAGGGAGTGGGCTGTACTTAAAGAGAGAAGAGGGGCACAAAAGGAAACAAGTAAGGAAGAATTTTCATGAAAGAAAGGATTTCAGGCAATGACAGTACTAAAGTTTAGCTGACCCATTCCTGTCACTTTCTGTGTATGTGATTAAATAAAGGGCCTTGACAGGTGCAACTGTCGTGGAAACCTGAAGATGAAGGTACTTTCCTTGGGCTCGGCCCAGTCTACTCCCCTAAGCCTGGGACTTTCCTGGCGTGTCTTACCTGGATGGAGCACACTCTGATGGGGTACACCCCTGCAAAGCCGGGCTCCCAGATGATGCGCAGACTGGCGTTGGTGACCTCCACGGCCTGCACTGCCTTCGGCTGGTCTGGGATGACTACAACAGAGGAAGACAGGGAGTCAAAAATGTCAAATCCTTTATATTTATAGCACCTCCGTTATATCCTAGCGCTGAAGTTCGAATCCCCTCGGCCAGGAGAGCAATGAACACACTCTCTCAACCGCGGCGCGGTGCGTCCGCGCCTCACGTCCACCTGTGCCACGCCTCACGCTCGGGCTCACCTGTCACGGTCCCGGAGGCCGAGGTGGCCACGCCTTTGCGGTTGTGGGCCTCGCAGGAGAAAGCGCTGGTCTTGTTGAGGCCTGGAGGAGGAGGAGGAGAGAGGGGGAGAGGGAGGGAGAGAGACGGGGAGGCCGGTCATAAAAGGAGTGAAAAGAGTGGGTGAAATCTCAGAGCTGCAACACTGCAGGGCTTCCAGGTGGAGCCCTGCTCCTGGATTTGGATCTGAGGCTGAGGGGGAGGGGGGAGGGGGGAGGGTGTGTGTGTGTGTACACAGGTGTGCACTTTAATTATGAATGATAATCGAAGGTTATTGTGTGTTACGGGTATTGTGTGCATGGAGCAGTGTTTTGTGTGTGTGTGTGTGTGTGAGTGCTTGTGAGTGTGTGTATGGGTGTGTGTGTGCATGTGTGTGCGTGTGTGTGTGAGTGTGTGTGTGTGTGCGTGTGAGTGCGTGTGCTTGCATATGTGTGTGGGCACAGGAAGCACTCTCTCATCTGGTCTGTAAAGAGCTGAGCAGCACACTCTTGCTTCTGCTTTCTGTGACTGAACTGGGACAGACACACACACACACACACACACACACACAGCTGAGTGCTAATGCCTACGGATGAGGCAAACACATTCTGTACCGTCCCTGGTTCTCACACCCTGAGTGAGTGCTGACACACATCCCCACACAGCGCATTGTCCACGCATGCCAGGGAATCCGCAGCTGACTGTGAGCGGCTCGCTCGGCTACACGGGCCGCAGTCAGCGGCAGCGCATGCTCTAATTGGCTCGTGAGCGCTACAGGAAGCAGGGTCAAAGGTCGGGGTCCAGAGCGAGCCAGGGGGCGTGAGAGGGGACAGCGATGGGGGCCCGGTGACATACATGTATAACGTCACACATAGCACTCCCCCCCCCCCCCCCCATGGCCCCTCTCCTTCTACACTGTACCATTCACATGCCGTTACACATGACCCTCCCTCACATGTGATCCATGTCACATGATCACCGTCACACATGCAGAACCCCCCATCCCTCCTACACTAGTGATCCATGTGACTTTGAGAGGTTCCAGGGCTGTATATGGGTCTCATTGCTCTAGTTCTCAGACGTGGCAGAGTGGGTGCGTGTGTGTATGTATGTGTTTAAGTGTGTGTGGCAGCATGGGTGTGTGTGTGTGTGTGAGTGTGTAATTGAGTGCCTGTTGTTTATATATGCATGTGTTGGTGTGTGCGTGTGTGCGTGCGCACATGTTTGTGTGTGTGTGTATGTGAGTCTGTGTGTATGTGAGTGAGTAATCGCGTCTCTGTTTGTGCATGTGTGAGCCAGCGCACACCTACTGGCTCTCTCAGGACTTTTTGAGGTTCTGCATTGAGGCAAAGCAGGCCTGGAGGGACGCCCCCCTCTGTGTAAAAGGGCTTGTGAGTGGTTGTGACCCTGTGCCCACAGCGCGCCATTGGTCAGCCCACCGCGATGACTCAGAACTGTGGCTCTGCAGCTCCCCCGAGCTCATACCCCCCTCCCCTACCACCCCCACGCCCCCCCCCTCCCTGAGTCACTGAGGCTGGGCTCTGAACAGGGAAAAATGTGTCAGTTCACAATGTTTCCTACAGAAACAGCAGCCCCCCCCCCCCCCCCAAGCCAACAGCTGTTCCTCAGTCTTCCTCCTCCTCAGCAATCTGAACGCCCGTCCATCAGGCGCTAAGCAACCAGAGTGAAACCAAGGGTAATGGCTTCGAACCTGTGCCCGCACGCACACCCACCGTACTTAGCGAAAAACAAGTGCTCTCTCAACACGAGGAGACAGGATTCCCCATGCCCCCACGCCCCATATGAAATTTTCATCTACGAGCGAAACAGGACAGTCCGGCCTTTGATTTACAATCCTAGGGAATACAGGAGAGCTCAGAGCTCCCCCCCCATCTGCGCACCGTGACTGATGGCTTACGCAAATGTTTTTCTTGGACACGCCAGAGTTACCGCCGTCATCCGCGAAAAGCGCAGGAGGGCAATCCTCCAGATCCCAGCGTAGCACCCAGTTCCGTCCCTAATCCTCTGGTCCGACTGGACCCGAGATCCACAGTTTATTGTCCTGTCCCGATGAACTGACTAGGTGTTAAGGGTTCAGTGTTTGCCTGGCAGTTAAACCTGAGCAAAGAGGGAAGGGATCTGTTACGTGTTCAGGACACAGTGTGTCAGTGTGTGTGGCACAGATCCCCTGTGTTCAGTGCTATGCTCAGATAGTGGACTGGTTCAGTACCTGTGATGTTGAGTGTGGAGGGGGACAGGGACACCGGGTCCTGCAGGGTGTTGAGTGGCGCCCCGTCCTGCAGCCAGATGACCCGCACCGGTTCTGGAGGCCCGTGGGCCACACAGCGCAGACTCAGGCTCACATTGGCCACCGCCGACATGGCATAGGGCTCCATAGAGAAATGAGGGAGGCCTGAGAGGGAGAGAGAGAGAGAGTGAGAGAGAGAGAGAGAGAGAGAGAGAGAGAGAGAGAGAGAGAGAGAGAGAGAGAGAGAGAGAGAGAGGAGGGAGAGAGAGAGAGAGAGAGAGAGAGAGAGAGAGAGAGAGAGAGAGAGAGAGAGAGAGAGAGAGAGACCATTATTACAAATCCTCCTTGGAGAGGAAAGGCATATCTTTTAGTATTATAATTATTGTTCATATTATATACTAATTATTATATATGAATATACATTTTATGCCTGTTATTTTTATCCTCATTTTTACTGCTGTTGTTATTCCTGTCATCATTATTGTTTTTGATTGATTAGTATGCTTTGGCAGAATGTCAACATGTCATGCCAATGAAGCATTTTGAATTTGAAAAAAAGAATTTGAGAGAGAGAGAGAGAGAGAGACCAGATAATAGATGCACAACCCCCTGAATGAAACCAGCCTTACTACAGTATAAATACTACTAGCATTATACACACATATTTCATTTCATTTCTCTGGATTTGCCCGCCCACGTCACTGACAGTCCCGCAGTGTCTGTAAGCGTTTAAGTCACACCGCGATTGGGCCAAGTCGCTGACACAACTGCGGCCGTGAAGCGCTTTCATTTTCAGGAGGAAGTCATTTTCTTTATTAATTTCATTCCCTAGTCAGTCATTACCGAGGCAGAGGCAGCTATTGTCAAATTTTGGAGGCTAAATGTATTTTCCAAAAAAAAAAATGAGTAAAATTGTATCTGAAAAAAAAATGAGCATGAAACACGGGCTGACGTGTGAAAGTTGTGATTTCCTGCAATCTTATGAATCGTCATGCAAGGAGAGTGGCCAATCAGCAGATTTATACACTCTATACTGATTAAAAGGGGGCTTTATCCTTTCAATGACATCAGATCTTCAGTAATTATCCATTAATTATTCCCATAACAATTCAAAACGATTCAAAAATATAACTGAATAATGTTTGATTTAAATAACCCATGATCCTTTCATGTAATAACCCTAAACTTAATTCTGTGATGACCCACGATTGTCCCCTGTAATAACCCACGAATTTCTCCTGCATTAACCCACTATTTCGTCCTGCAATACCCCATCATGCGTCCGCTAAGAACTGATGATTTTGTTTCCGGAAATAACTCTGTTCTTCCTATATTAACCCCAGGAGCTGTTTTCTGAATGAACGCGTGGTCTCTACCAGTTCTAAATCTGGCCATTACCCCGTGATAACCCCTAATCTGTGTAATAAACCAAGTTCAAGATTTTTTTTTCTTGTACCAATTTTCATGTAATTTATTTACCCACAACGTTTTCCTGGGACGATTTCACATTTCTCTCCGTAGTTTTCATTCTCGTTTTTCTAATACTAATTTCTCATATCTGTAATTGGTTTTAGCCTGCAGTGCATTGAATAGCGTAGTTACTACATTTGTATTTGAGATGAGAAACATGCAGTGGATTTATTCCATGTGCTTAATGTGCTCACCCTCCAGCTGAATGTGGCCCTGATGGGACACCGTCTCCTGGCCCCCCTCTGTGACTGAGCAGCGGTATCCCCCCATGTCCGAAAGTTGCACCGCCTCGATCCTGCGGAGACGAAAAGAAAGGAGTACCCCTCTTCATCATCAGACAGGGACACTTAAGCACTGACTACATCATCAGACAGGGACACTTAAGCACTGACTACATCATCAACAGGACATAGACTACTACATACAGGGACACTTAGCACTACATCATCAGACAGGGACACTTAAGCACTGACTACATCATCAGACAGGACACTAAGATGACACATCAACAGGACACTAAGCACTGACTACATCATCAGACAGGGACACTTAAGCACTGACTACATCATCAGACAGGGACACTTAAGCACTGACTACATCAGACAGGGACACTTAAGCACTGACTACATCATCAGACAGGGACACTTAAGCACTGACTACATCATCAGACAGGGACACTTAAGCACTGACTACATCAGACAGGGACACTTAAGCACTGACTACATCACAGGAATAACATGACTACTCAGACGGGACACTTAAGCACTGACTACATCAGACAGGGACACTTAAGCACTGACTACATCAGACAGGGACACTTAAGCACTGACTACATCAGACAGGGACACTTAAGCACTGACTACATCAGACAGGGACACTTAAGCACTGACTACATCATCAGACAGGGACACTTAAGCACTGACTACATCAGACAGGGACACTTAAGCACTGACTACATCAGACAGGGACACTTAAGCACTGACTACATCATCAGACAGGGACACTTAAGCACTGACTACATCAGACAGGGACACTTAAGCACTGACTACATCATCAGACAGGGACACTTAAGCACTGACTACATCAGACAGGGACACTTAAGCACTGACTACATCATCAGACAGGGACACTTAAGCACTGACTACATCATCAGACAGGGACACTTAAGCACTGACTACATCATCAGACAGGGACACTTAAGCACCTCCCTTCCCAACGACTCCAAATCCCAGGCAGGGGTGCCACCAGGGATTCTGGGCCCATGAAAAGATCCCACTTTGGACCCCATCAGCCCAGAAAATCCTACACAGTGAACTTTTCAGTGTTAAATCAGCTCTTACAGAGTACATATGGTACCTATTGGACTCATATGGACCCTGTTAGAGTTGAAGTCATCTAGGACATTTTTATTGTGTATTTTATTATTTATTATTATTTTTTGCAGGGCCTGCTCTGTCAGGGCCGTGGGAATCGTTGCCTTGGAGACCCCCTGCGGCCCCCCCACCCCCAGCTCTCTCACCTCAGCTCGCTGATGGTCAGCCAGCCGCCGTCCACGGCGGGCACCTGCATCTGGTTAGTGTCGGCGAAGTCCAGGGGCTGGCCGTCCCTCTGCCACACCACGTCCGGGGGCTCCTCTTCCCCCGCCCCCCCCTGCAGCGTGCACTGCAGCTGCACTGGCTTCCCCAGGGAAGAGGTCACATTTCCCGGGCTCTGGATGAAACGCGTCCCTGGGGGAGGTCGAGAGAGGACACGTCTGACACCCAGGAACAGAGAGCCGGACAGCACGCGCAAGGGCAGCGGCGTAGCAATAATCAGTTTACAGAGGCTGCGGGTTCAAATCTCAGGTGAGACGCTGCTGCTGTGCCCTTGAAAAAATGCACCTGAATCACTTAAACAATTTAAGTAAATAAATTATGAATAGATTCCTGCCTCTCGGCCAATGCACGCTGGGATGGGCTCTAGCACCCCCCGCGACCCTACCCAGGATAAGCGGGTATAGATAATGGATGGATGGATTAGGAATGGACTGAATGTTTAGATTAAAAAAGGAGAGTGCACAGGTCATTCTTGATAAGAACCTCTATTGGGTCTCGGAGGGACCGATCTATTTAGCATTCATACATTTTTATTGGCAATTCTGCCAATAGCTATGGATCAGCTTCTCCTTTTCGCTGATCTCTGACTGTCTGACTGATCGGTGACCTGCTCCTGAACGAAGCGTCCGCCACGTGCCCGTTACCCAACACCGGAACGTGGCCCCCCTTCGTTTCCTTAAAGGTTCCCGTTGCACAAGCCGCATCAGCCGTTTGCACAGGCGACGCGGGCCTCTGTTTATGGCGAAGCGGTGAGCTCATCCTGACCCGCGCGTGCACTCGGTCATCCCTGCGGGCCTGCACATCTGCATCCCATTGAGGCGAGACTCCGTTTCTCTGCTCCAGCATCGTTTACGACTCCGAAGCAAAAGCGCGGACCCCTTTCCCACCACCGTTTCTCTCGGCTCCCTGGCGATCAATAAAGTCTCCCCGGTCACTGACCATGCACGCTCATATCTGCTTCGATTGCTTTAAATCAAACAGGAATTCATTCATAGGCAATCTAACAGGCACGCAGGCTAGCAGCAGAACTGGCTAAACGGAGTGACTGTGTCTGCTGTATTAAACATCATACGTACTTACGCCTTTATCGTTTGCTTGTATATTCTGGTGCGATATACAATTACGATATGCTTCACATTACTAGCATTCCTGCCATTTCTACATGCATTCTACACATTGGAAAACAATGGAAACACCTTTGAAGACTTTGCTTCATCCTTAATCATTTAGAAGTGCAATCACTGTTACAAATGCCTTTGGTGATATGCGCAATTTGATTTAATTATCAAATGGAGCCAATCAATCAATCAGGCAATCAATGCATCATGGGAGGGGGGGGGGGGGGGGATTTCATCACCCAGATAAGAGGGCAAAGTGTCCAGGATGTTGTTCCACCGAGGCGCTTATCCGCCATGTTTGATTAATCATTTACTTGATTGAGACATTCCAGACTTCCTCATAACTTCTGAGGGGGAGGGTCCAAGAATGCTGGGCTGGAAGGTGCTGGTGCCGGATTGCAGAGCAGAGCTGGGAAATGGCAACCCAGGTGCTTATCCTGTCGCTATGGTTACAACCCTACTCCACCCCGCATGGCTGTGACCTCTCAGCTCAACTCTGATTCTATGGGCCACAACTGGGAAGCAAATTTAACAGCTATATTATCATGCACGTTTGTGCTCGCTGGACAAATTGAGGGTCTAGAAGAGCTGAGTGCATTTTCCATGGCCAAAAAAACTTTTTCCCACCAATTTTTTAGACTATGTATGATCAAGTGCTTGCAGACGGTTTTGGAAGGTTTGTTGAGGTCAGCCATGATTTCTATGATCTTTGGCTTTGGCTGCTTGGACTTTGAAATGGCCTTGGAGATAGAGGGGGGAGAAAGGGGTGGGGGGGGGGTCTCAACCTTGTCCAAATCATTGTAAGAGCAAAGTCCTGACAGTTCAGCGTCTCTTAGGGACAGCTGTGTGTCCGTCTGTGGGCTTCAGCCTGCCTCAGACAGTGGAGCTCAGCCCCAGCACTGATAACAGGGACCAGAGCGGAGGGGGGAAAGGACAGGAGCACAATGAGACTCTTTCAGAACTTATCTCAAGTGGACTCATAACAAGCCAGTGAGCCTTATTTCCACACAGCAAAGCCTGGACACAAACTCTCTCTCTCTCTGTTCTCTCTCTCTTTCTCCCTCTCTCTCTCTGTCACCCTCTCTCTCTTTCCCCGCTTTCCCGTCTCTGCTGCATCCAACCCCACCCTGCCCCCGCTAACCCCCATACCCCCCCCCCGCCGCCACCCCCGCCCTCCACCACACACACACACAAACAACAACCCCCACACATCCAATTCCCCCAGCTCGCATTCCCACAAATTCAATCCAAAATGCCTCACTGGCATGTCTCACAAACACGCTGCTTTGCCAAAGATTTGTGCGCAGAAAACCAGAAGGAGCGCAGCGTATACGCATGTAAAACAGCTGTATAATGCCGTCACAGTTGAACAGCTAAATCTGCTTGGTGCCTATGGCTGTCTATTGCTTGTAGCAGAGAGATGGGATCTCACATATTGTCCCAAATCTTGATTCACCCTGGTGAAGTATGGAAAGGAAAGGCCCCCAAAACTGTTGAGGTTCTTTTACAGGGCAAAGTCTCCCCTGTGAATTTGAGGGAAATGGTTTGGGTAAGACTTTTGTTCTAGAGATGGGGTTCATTTTTTTCAGGAGCAGTGAGCCGCGAAGTACAGCCAGGGTCCACTGACGTGCCTCAGCTGTTTGTTTGGCAACACCCTACAGAACAGCAGATTGAGTCGCACTGCAGATTCCAGAAGGTCTTAATAATGAAAGCTGCATCATTAAGCCCCGCATAAGCAATAAAATGACAAGGCTAGATGGGCTAAATGGCCTGTTCTCAGTAGCACGGTATTCTTATGTTCTTCTGACGTATGTCATGAGATGTTCGCTTATGAAAGAACAGGATCGCTGAATGCGTGTTTTCTCACGGACCTGTGAAACGGGAAGAAATCGTGAAGCCAAAAGACATAAATGATTGCCTCAGATAGTGACAACTGTTCACGTTCACATGACAGGAACTAAACATGTGTTTCTTTTTCTTCTCGAGAAGCGTTGAGATTCCATCATCAAAGACACCGTCTCTACCACCTTATAGGATAAACGCATTTTTTCAGAGTGACTCACCTTGGTTCAGGGACAGCCCTCGGCCCGATAGACAATTATCCCATATAATAGTGGCCAAAGTCTACTTGTTGTGGTAAACACAGTTATTTTTTTTGTAACAGAAATGGAATATACTGCAATCTACGGGATTAAAATGTCAAAATATTGCAACATTTCATCGCAATTGAGCAATATAAAATTGATTTCTACCAGATGTTGCAATATATATATTTTGTAAATACATTGTAGTTGCCAGAGATGAACGTGGCTGTTTCATTAGCCTGTAATTCACTATTTTCCCCTCCTTTCTCGCTGAGATTAGTTCAATATTCATCGGCGAGATGAGGCTCTACAAATCTGCTCACAGCCAAAAGAGCTGTGCGGTTGGGGAGCGATAAATCTCGATCATTTTCCCCCCTTCCAGTTCCCGTTTCAGTCTCTCACTCTTGCTCCCTTGCACTCCTCTTGGAATGCAAATTCCAAAAAATGCTGGTATGACGAAGTTTCACTGGACTCGCCAAAAAGTTAAACAATAGGAGACGCAGAAAAAAAGAAGAAAAAAAAGAAAAAGAGAAATGCACATAGTAGCAAATGATCCTTCGCATTCGTACAATTTTTTCCATATTAAACAAATTGGTCAGTCTCATATAAATTGAATGGTTTCACTCTCCGCTTTCCTGCCCCTCCCCTTCTAAAGTTCCCTAAGCTTGCCAAGCTTCTGCCCTTCTCCGTCATAGGGCACGACCTCTGACCCTTGACCCCCACCACCTATGAAGCAGGTCATTTCTCATCGCCCAGTCGTCGGAGCCTAGACTCCCGTGATCAGCGCATGGACAAGCACTCACATTTTATCAACACTGCGCTGGCATCTTGTTTGCCCTTCATTCGTCTCACAGGCCTGAAAACACACAGCTACGCGACTGACACTACACGAGGAGAAATCCTGAATGATTCTAAGAAAAGCAAAACAGACTGCCCCACGGATTATTTTGGACCCGGGTTAGAGAAATTGCAGGGATCTTGAAAGCAAACATGCCCACTGGCATACAATCACACGAGGAGAAACTCACAAGAGGGCGTGTTTATAATAAAAACCCTCAAGCTCCCTCTCTCTCTCTGCTGCTGTGCCTAGCTTCTCTGGCACCACATTGTACTTTGAGCGTGCTAACTTCTCTAAAAGGTCCGCACAACCGTGTTCTTTTGTCATCACAAAACAAAAGGCGGTTATTTTACGCCTTAAACACCTGTGTTTAAATGCCGAAAACTCATAACAAGTTGAACAGGTATCCCTGGAAGGATAACATAGCAGGCTTAAATCAAGTGTAACTGCGTGGGTGTGCGTACGTAAGTCTGTACTTACGTGCATACCTGCATGCGTTAGGCATGTTATATTATCTCGACCCAGTCCCCCAGCCTTGAATGCAGAAGAGGAGTATTTTTCACTTCCTGCCTGCTTGGCATCCGGTACAAAAAATAATACACTGATGTATGAACAAGGTCCCACTGTGCCGCCAGGATTTCAAGTATCCTCCTGAGACCCGACAGAAAGTAAGTACTCTAATTCAAAAAAAATAATAAGGTATCTTAGATGACAAAAACATGTTGCAGTGAAAAAAATGTTAAACTTAGTTTCATTCAAGACCAGCACACTTGAATATATGGTTCTTGAGATGAAGACCAGATAATCATGTCTCCTGTAGGGGACAGAAATTAATAGATGGATCTTAGGACTATATATGGACTGCCTGACTGTGTTTCAGCTTAGATTCAGCTTATGATAAATATCAAATGACTCCAAAATCCAATAAATGAGTTTTTTTTTGCTCAAAAAGAAACCCATTCCAGGGGCAAGACCATGTAGCATGGTCTTTCAACCCTATACAAACTCCTCTGTGCAGTCCTAAATAAACTGCATGCAGAACAAAATAAACAGGAAAAGAAATCGAGACTAAATATTTATTAAATCCCTTTTTTAAACAAGTGGCCCCACTGAGTTTGCCTCCTTTTTTTGAAAGGTTACGTTCTCACCCCTCATTACACTGTCCTCCCCTCGAGCATCTCACACCACCTCTTTACCTCACCAGCTTTAGAACAGCGAATGAATCAGGGCTGTTTATAGTAAACCAACAGGAGAAAACTGAACGTCTATTCATTCTCTCGCTCCCTCGTCTCCTTTTCGGGCCTTAAAACGTAATCCTCCGTTCTCCCTCCACCCCGCTCTCGTAACGGTCCTCCTCTTCCTCTGAATCACCACAGCGGATTACCGTACACGCTCAACGTCTGACCTGACTCAACCGCACCGCATACTTCGACCCCCTTTTAGACACCGCCGAGGTTCCTGCGAATTGCTGACAACTGAAAAAGAAAAAGGCTCACCTCTTTTCAACACTGTTCACTGCAAAACTCTTATTTCATCCAACTGTACCGTACGTTTCTGGATAACTAACTTGTTTCGTTGGAAAATTCTGGGGAACTGGTGGCAGGGGCGGTTTAAAATTCCTCCAACAACCAAAGAATTCAACAAGGTCATCTCAGATACATATTTGACTCAGCCAAACTTTTCCTCTCCCGCCCTTCACCAAAGTTCTGTCCATCATTTCCATCATTCGTCCTGATACATAGCCTGCACCGCTACCTGCAGCCTCTCTCTGCCCCCCCCAACCCTCCCTCGCTCTGCCTGAGTAACGAGTAACAAAGGTTTTAAGGTTTTGCGCCCCCCTGATTTCTGCAGCGGGGGGGCTTTTTTGAAGTTCAGGTTTTACACACGGAATTACACGTGCTTGTAATTATCCCGCGGTCCCCCCCCCCCCGTGGGGGAAAGGTGCATCGCTGCGCTCGCTCTCGCGTCACGTGACCCCTTTGTTTGGAAAGAGAACGGACCAGATGCTGACACGGCTTCAGACGAACAGAAGAAAAAAAAGGTGAGCTGGCTGGAAAGATCTCATTAAAGTTTGATAATGAAATCCCATCATGCCGTGCGAGCGGCGAGTAGTGGGCCAGAGGAGGGGGAAGCGGTGACCGACTCAGTGGGCCGACTGACTGCGTCTTAGTGCGCCACATAACTGAGAAATTAGTGCTTCCCTCTTTAGAATCGCCCCCCTCTGACAGGTGCAGACACGTTCGGGTAATTAACCAGCAAATGCAGCGCAAATGTTACCATGATGTATACGTGCACTTTTAAATACATTCTGTGGAGCCAGTTTCAGATCCGAGGAGTAAATTCACAGCCAGCACAAAATCTTTCCCAGTCACTATGTTCGGTTAGCGATGAGATGGCTCAATGTAAAGCACTGATGTACAAGAATGGTGTTGCAACACTGCACTGAAACACAGGAGACACATCATTACGCTAATGTACAACACACTACACTGAAACACATGGGCTTTAGCGCTACAATGGTAATTACAGTTAAAGGCCCCCACGCCTTCAGGTTCTTGCAGATTTACAAAAGGATTTCACAAGATTGTTCATGCCGATCAGCGATTTTAACTTCTCTATGCTCATCCCAGTCTTTCTATTTTGAATTGCCCATGCCTTAGAACTGCTGAGCTTCACACTAATGCCCAAGTAATCATTTGGGAGAATGTGGTATGGTATTAAAATAAAATGTGTCTTTTCAACAAAGGCCTCTTTAAAAACAAAAGCTTTCAGATGGAGCCATGCACTAAGAGATTGAAGTGTGTTCTGATCATCTGACTTCTCATACCTAGCAAGATCTTCCAGAACAAAGTCCATACACACCCATGCACTCTCCCTGTGTGTTTGCGTGCGTGCGTGCGTGCGTGTGTGTGTGTGTGTGTGTGCGTGCACGTGTGTGTTTCTGTATTTGGGTGTTTAAGTGTGTGTGAATGTCTTCTATTAGTGATCTATGCACATGTCCATTCAAAAGACCAAACTGGAGCTGTAGGCTACATATTGCAGCCCATCATTATGAATTCAGAACATGAGTTTGTCCTCACCAGATTTTGTTAACACAAATTATTAGCAGACTAGTGCACATTATGGGGAACAGTTGTGTTGGTGTTGTATGCTTTTTATTATCATGTCATGAAGATTTTCTTCAACTACTTATAAAAGCTGCGTTCATACATTTATAGAGATCAATTACCAGCAAAAAATCTATTGTAGTATGTGATAACACCTACAACACTAATAATAAGGCATTTGATTACAATGGCCAAAAACGATTTATTATTATTTTAATTATTATTATTATTATTATTATTATCATTTGTGTTGTTGCTGTTAATAATAATAATAATCATCATCATCATAAGAATAAGAATAATAATAATAATAATCATGCGTTGTATCATATGCTTTCTTACCTGGCACAGGTTTGGCTGTACCTGGGTTCCAAATTGCGGATACAAACACCGTCAGCAACAGCGTGAACCCTGACCCTCCGTTCATCCTCTTTCTCCTTGGACGGCCCTGATCAATTAGAATTCCTTTGGAGATTTGAACTGTAGTTAACACAAGTCACCGGGGCTGTTCCGTTCGTATCACCGCATCGTCGCTCTCAGCCAGTTACAGCACCAAAACAAAGCACGGGACGTTTACGTTTGTAGCTCCCGCAGTTGAGTAAATTAATTAACAGGTACAGCGACCTTTCATCTAATACTTCCGTAAACTTTGTCTTCTTTGCGGCACACGATTGGTTCCTTAAAGTGTTTATACAAACATCTAAGTAGAAGGAATGTGCCACCGAGTATGGACATGGAAAACAAATCAGTGACCGAATAAATCCACGTAGTTTTAGTTTATATATCTAAAGACAACAAATGAGGATAAAATCCAAGTGTTTTGCGGCAAAGCACCAAACACCGCCGCTCAATGTTCCTAAAAAAAGAATAAATAAAAAAACACACAAATATTATATTCCACGAGGCTTTTCTTTCTGTTTGGTAGAGTTATAGGAACCGGAGAAAAAAGATCTCTACAAGTTTTAGCAACAAAGCGGTCTGTTTAAAAAAAGTGGTTTATGGAATGGATGTTTCGGCTCCAAAGGGTTTGTGCCTTCTCTCTTGCTCACGTCTCCTCGATCTGTCGCTCTCCTTTTCCCCGAGCCTGTGCTGCCGTCTTGGAGCCTTACCCCAATTATTTTCTTTCTTCTTTCCCCCTTCAAACAGGACTCAAATTCCTTGACTGAACTTCTTTCCATTCTCCGGCTCCCTCCTCCCCTGTACCTCCCCCTCCTTCTCTTCCTCCCCCAACTTTAGCCGTTTTTTATTCTCACCGGACTAGCAAAGAATCAAATATATATATATGCAATCAGACCAGTTATTATTGTGAAATGTTTCGACAATTAAGCTCTAACTTGATGTGCGAGCAGCACCTGTAACACCTGTAACGCAACATTTCACCCATTATTTTAACATAAGTTTTTTGTGATAATTATGTAGGCTACGAGTCTGAATGGTTGCAGCCTGAATCGAACATCTACGAACACTCGAACAGCATTTGGGTTTGGTAAACATAATTCTGACACTGAAAAAGTCATCCTCACCATCCAGGTGAGCTGTTGCGGTGATTTTTCAATCTCTCTCTCTCTCTCTCTCGCTCTCTCTCTCTCTCAAACACACATACAGAAAGAGATTTGAGATATAAAAAAACCCTTTTATTGGGACATTGTTCAACCACAGAAATGACTGTACTTCAAAATAAAAATAATAGACAGAAAGAAAGAGAGAGAGAGAGAGATGATGATGATGCTTGATTAAACTAATATTATCGATTTTCCATTTTGCTGTGAAGACTTGCAGCCTCATAGCCCAACCACTTGTAGCAACTGCAGAACTTGGATCGTGGGAAAACTGTAGTCTTATTTAAATATAACCATAGTTTGACGTACCACAGATGCAGTGAAATACCAAAATTATGGTTTTGCGCTTTTGTTTTGGTATGTTGGTGGCCTGGATGAATTTACAGGTAAATATAAAGGAAAAGTTGGACGCTAACCTAGACGAACCATCGACAGAGGGAGATGTAAAGGGGTAATTAGCATGCGTTTTTATGAATGCCCGACTCATGGCTGGGATTAAACCGTTATGACTGTCGCGCGCGAGCAATTTGCTGGGGTAGGGGGAACGCTGGCTGCTTAAAAGTGTGTGGCGATAGGGATTATTTCCCAGAGTCTCTTAAAAGAGACGGTAAGCGAGGCTGTGAGAAAGACCCCATTGTGTCCCCCCTCTATTCAGCGGGACTGGCGCAGTTGGGCTCTCACAGGCGCAATGCCGCGGCTGTAGGGGTCCACAAATAGAAAGAGAGGATTATTTATTTATTTATTTATTTATTTATTTATTTATTTATTTATTTATTTATTTAAATGGTTACTGAGAGAGAGAGACTGATATCATGCACTTTGATTGCAGTGATGATGCAACTGGTTGGGGGGGTGGATGGGGTGGCAGTGGGTGCATGGTTGCTTTTCCCCCATGCCCCTCTGACAGGGGCAGGGGGTTTGACTCACGGTCAGGTGAGGGCTGGTCCCTCTCAATTTACGGCTCTCCCGGAAATACAGAGGTCCAGGTCCAGACCTTTACTGCAGCAACCTGAGAGACAGTGAATGTGTGAAGTATCGAGAGGATTATCAAACCTGACATCTTTTTAAAACAGTGTGCATATTGTGCTTGGTTCAAATTAATTTCTGTTTTATTTTATTTGTTCTGTTTTCATACCAATTTTATGTGGAAAAATTTTACTTGTGCAGATGAAACAATGTCTTTTTTTCATGGCAGTAACATTGTTGGGGTTGGAGAGGAGGTGAAAAGCCCATTAGTAGGCTCAGATGATGATGCTACAGTATGGTTTTTCTACTGAAGCCCTGGATCCCCTCCTCTGCTTTCTCCTATTGCCTGTTCCTATGCACCTAGCACACCACTGCGTGCTATAGGTGTGGTCAAGACATGCAGGAGAGCCAGAAGCAAAACAGTGGGGGTGGGGGCTGGGGGCTGGGGTGTGGGTTTTCTGGGAGGGTGGAAGGTGGGGGAAGCCCTGGCGGTTGGGTGTATTCATTTGAAATTTCAGCGCCTGGGTTCACGGTCCTCACAGCTGCTGACCACTGCTGCTGCCATGTGGCAGACGTTAGCATCACAGCAGCAGCGGGACCGGGCACGCTCAGAAGAAGCAGGAAGATGCTGTGGTTATGGCCCTCTCCAAACATCCGATCCATGATTCAACAAACCCAACTGTGAGCCTAACCTAAGGATTATATGTACTTCAAGAGAAGTGTGTTATTTTTTTTTACACATGAGGTCACACATACCCTTTAGATGTCTAAATTATTTTAAGCATTGCCCTACACTACTTATTATCCTGTACTATAAATGGTATGTTTTAATTTTATTCAAAATTACTTAAATAGTCACATCAAGAGATCGATGTGACTGCATGCAAAGGATAGTAACAAAATACTAAACGTGACTACTTTCATTTACATGATATTAATATATCCAAAACATTATTTTGCCCTAAAATGGGGAAGGGGGTTATGTATAAAAAGTACTGTCATTTCTACAGGGTGGAATCAAAATGTTTTTAAAAAATGCCCTTTAATAAAAGCTGAGAAACTCCACTGAATTGTTTAATTGCAAATCTAAAATTGTGGGGTACAGAGCCAAGTCAACAAATTATGTCTTTGTCACAAACATTGTGGAGGGCACTGTATATAATTTTGTTATGTTTTATGACATGTTTCAGATGTGTATATTATTTGATGTAATGCGCATATGCACTTTTGTACTACTGAAGATTCTGAAGAGCATGCAGTAAGCCCAGAACCCAATGCTCCACTCAGTTCATAATGTGAGCTACCCTCATTAGCAACCTGAGTGCTTTGTCAGTATTAACTGTGGAAATTCTGAGCTTGAGAAACAGGAGTGCGTTTTTCATGTATAGAACTGTGAGCATTTGAAGGTACCAAAAAAATGCAAACAGGAAACGTATTTTAAGTTCCAGATGCAGCATGTCTGCAGAGATGGTCTCATCGTGTGGAGCCTGAGTACTTGCATCAAGTCATCCTCCATTTAAAAGGCTTTTAATAATCATCTTTTTAGTTGTCAAACGTCTCCAAATAAGCAAATTATACTGTGTATTGATAACAATATAACAAAATCATACATTGAAGTGACTGTAATCAATCTCATTGTACAGTTAAGTATAGTATGACAATTAATACATTTTTTGTTGAAAATATTGCAATAACATACTTCATTGTTTGTAAGCTTGAACTGTTTTAAATGATGGCGTTGATGACACTACCATTGCCTAGAAGCGCAGTGGCAGTCACATGCATTACATCAGACGTTCTGGCTGACTTGTGGTTTGGGCTGGGATTTAACTTTTCTGGTTTTTATGATCTGAAAGTCATGCGATTATTCCCCAAATCTGCACTAAGAAAACTAAATATGATGAATGTCTCTCCAAAGCACGGCATTCATCCACAGTATGGAACAGGCTGACAGGGGAGGGAGTGCGTAAGTCATTAGAGATTAGAGAGAGATGAGTCCCACCATTTTGGCTCCCCGTAAACTCTCTGGCTGCCATTAATCCAGTGCTGGAAAGTGAAAAGGCCCTGGAGCTGACCGTAGCTATGAGCTCATTGCATGTGCAGCAGCCAATGCCTGCGGAGGTCATGCTTGTGGACTATACAATGTCCACTGTACAATGTGTACGTGTGTGTGTGTGTGTGTGTGTGTGTGTGTGGTACATGTACATCTGCATGCATGTATTCTCTGTGTGCTTCTAGATGTATAACACTAATTGCATGAAAGTGATGTGCATGGCTTTTAATGATATTGAAAGGGCTATAGAAAATGTGACTGACAGGGAGAGCTTTTAGTGCTGTATGCGTTTGTGTGTGCGTGTGTGTGTGCATGTGTGTGTGTTTTTGCATAAAGATATAAAAATGTATTGTGACAGGAGTGGCTTTTTTGTGCTCGCTTTCAGAAAAAAGTACTAAAAGTATCTAAACAGGTCCAATCGCTTGTCACTGTGGTGGCACCCTATTTGTACATAAAATTGAATCCCTAGTCAGCAAAACATAATTTATTTGTACCTTTTCTGCTTTGGAAAAAGTACTTTGTAGTACCCAAATATAACAATATTTTATGTTTGGGGACATTTGAGATATTTGTTCCTTAAAGAACAAATATGTACCTCCAATGTGCCTTTATTTCTGAGAGCATATATGCACATTTGTGTACACATGTTGTGTGCATACATGTGGGCATATGTGCCTGGGTATGTAGATGTTTAACAGGCAGTTAGTCCTGTGTGTGTATGTGTGCATATGGACGTGCAACCTATGTATGTGAGAGAACGAAATGGGATGGAAAAGACAGTTTTGACATCTGGTGAGCATTATGTAATTTTGAAAAACCCTGATGGAAGATCTTGTAGAGTGTTTTTTTCCTCCTCCCATCGTTATTATTATGATTGCGGCACCTCCACCCATTTCATTTGGGTGACCGGCAGCGTGTGTTTAACATTCCCGAGCACAGCCTACCCAATCCAATCCGAAACGGCTCCCGACCTGGGGATTGAGCCGGCAACCGAGTTGAGCAGGGATTACCATTCGTCGCTGCGGGATACGCGCGCTCGCTCGCTCGCTCTTCTCTCCCTCTCTCTCTCAGTCTCTCGCTCGCTCTGTCGCTGACACACAACATCGCAAACACAAACACTCGCTCTTCTATTCAACCCGTAACCACCTCAGGTCCCTCGGGCGCTCTCTCTCTCTCTCTTGGCCTGTATCGCTGATGGAGGCTGACCGCTAACATGAGCATCGCGGGAGTGCACCGTGGATTCCTCAAGAAGTATGGTAAGTGACCGTCCCTGCGGAAACCGTCGCGTGGTTGCAAGTCTGCGAACGGGCGTCGTGTCCAAGCTTTTCAAGAGCCATGAGCATAGCTTTTTGGATTTGTCTGTCAGTTTCTCCTGGAATGCTGTTGTTTGTTTTTTAGAATTAACTAGGAATGCACATAAAAGTTCCAATTAAGGGACATTAATAGACAGTTACTTATATATATATATATATGTGTGTATATATAATATATATATATATATACGTTATATATATATTATATTAATAATTATTTACGTATATATAATATACATATATATATAATTATTAATATATAATTATATATATTATTTACTTTGTTTTGGTGTTTTTGGTGTGTTTTTGTGTCACATGTAACTGTGCCATGAGCCGTTATGAGTTTTCATTCCACTCAGACTTATTATATATAGTTAAATTATTCTGAATTAGATGCGTTTGTGCACAATGGTGACGAGTCTTGGTACCGCATGTTAAATAAAATTTTCTTATTCTGTGCTTATGCAGTTAACATTGGTGATGAGTAATGACTCATAGGCAATTTGTGATAACTCTCACAGCTCCTGCACAGTTGACACATGTCTAGGGGATAAAGAAAGGTCAGTTTGATGATCCAGATTAATCTTTGTACAAACATTCAGTATACATAATCTCCATAATGATTTGACATTAATGATTCCAGACAATGGAGTTGATGCTGAGAGTTTTGGTTCAGGCTTACTGCTGATTGGTTACTCTGCTGACAGGTGATTGGCAGGGTCACAAGATGACCTGCAAAGTCAAAGTTGCCCACCTTCTAAAAGATGGGACTGCACTGGCTAATATCTCTGACCTGCTCTTTGGAAATGACAGGATGTGAGGCTTCGTCCCTCCCCTCAGGCAGTGCAGCAGCTTCTGCCATACTGTAAGTCAGTGACGGCCATGTTGACAGTGTTTTGCTAAAATGGCAGCGAATCTGTGCAGCCGCTGTTTTCCTTCAGTGATGAAGAATATCAGTTTTGAAGTGGTATATAATGCACCTTGCTTTTTGTGCAAAGGCAATTAACCGAACCAGGTAACCATTAGGTCAGAGTTGATTAGTTGCTATGAAATAACAGAGAATGGGAAGTCTTTACCACTGGAATCACAATGAATATTAAAACACTGTTAATGCATCTGAATCTGATGTCTGTGCTGAATCAACAAGGAAGCTGTGGTATAACCACAACACATTACACATTTGTATTCAGTGGCCATCCTGAGGTCAAATTGTACCCTGTTATGTGGTCAGATGATTACGGACTTGGATCCAACATTTGTTCTTAATTTTGACTCATGCCTAAATTCAAGTGTTCATTCTTTTCTTCACATAAAAACTGTCTGGCAATTTGATTGATCGCCAAATGTAACCCACCAAACAGCGTTTGCGAGGAACAAAGCTAACATTAGTATTTAACTGTGAGTCAAAGTTAATGACGAATGTTGGTTGAATCCCGGCCATAACTTTTGACCAATTTTGATTGAATCCAGTCCACAACTTTAACGAACATGCTTCTCAGCAGTATGGTTGGCACCAAATAGGTAAAGCTGTAGGATAGCATCCTTTCTGTGCAATGCCCTTTTTGGTGCTCCTTGGCGCTCCTTATGATAATGAAAGAGTAGGGCTGAGGTGGTTATGGAAGCCATGCCGCCAGTAAGCCGAAAGCGTGCTATTTTAAAACGGTGGTGTCTTGTGGTTTTTGTTGTCACCGTAATAAACTTCAGAAGACAATAAACACGTGCGGGCTGTCGGCGGCAGTCTGTAGCGAGATGAATAATAAACAGAGCGTGTGAAATCCCAGCTGTCTGAGTGTGTCCTGAGCGGGCAGCTGTCCCGATCAGCTCTTAGTGTGTAAGTAGGACAGCCACCTCCCAGAGGAGCTATCCGCTCTGATGTTAGCGTCGCGCTAAAGCGCACACTGGATTTAGCATTTTGAAATCCAAAACTGTCACTGAACGGTGAGAACACTGTCAACAAGCCAAGTTACGTGTGTTGTGTCCTTCAAATTTGGTTCAATTACTTAATAAACTTTATAAAAATATGATGTCATGACAAAATACATATTTTTCAATGAAAAAATGAAAATAATGTAACATTTTAGTGTTTTATTTTGAAAAAATTATGTAATCCTGTCTTTGGAGATTAATAGGAGCTTTGGCAATTTTTCATGGAGGGCTGTAATGCTTGTAATAAGTGTGAATTTAAAATGGAGGCTTTGAACAGAAGCAATCCATTATAAGCTTTCATTGTCATGGTCAGCATCAACGAGCTGTCTGAAAATTTAAGGCACATTGAGGTAAGTCCCTGACCTGCTTATCCCTGCTCCTGGCTTTAAAAGCAGAACAAGAGAAGCGGAATATGCTTAAGCTTAGCATTAATGCGGTGGTGTCTGTAATAAACAGGTTCAAAGCGAGTGGGAATGTCGCCATATAGTACAATCGGTATGGCGCTTGTAACCTAAACGTCACAGGTTCGATTCCCAGGTAGTACCCTGGGGCAAGGTACTTGACCTGCATTGCTTCAGTATACATCCAGCTGTAAAAATGAATGCAATGTAGATGCTGTAATGTAAGTCGCTCTTGATAAGAACGTCTGCTAAATGCCTGTAAGGTATTGTTGCCACCGTGTCAGAAAGAGTGCGTTTGCCTGGAAAAAAAAGCTTTTGTACTATGACAAATGTCATTTGGGAGGTAACCTCCTTCAGAAGATTTAACATAGGCTCTCAGGTGGTTCCTCCAGCAATTGCCCCCAGTGCAATTATGAGCCCCATGGCCTGGAATCAAATCAGACTGTGTCAGTAGTACCATAGACTGTAAAAACAATTATGACTAAGTAACTGTGCCATCACCCTTTGACTTTCCCTGGACTTGCGAAAAGCAGTTTTTGTGCTGGCATGTTGTACCAACAAGAGCCTGAGACTGCAGTAGGGAAAAGAGGGGACCCTAATATGGTCATGAAGTCTGGGCCGGGTCCAGGTTTTACCACTATGTGCATATACCGCACCCCTGATTGACATGCAGTGACAAGACAGATGCAAACTGTCCCTGATTGGTCCTCGAAATATTAGAATATTGTCCAAATGACATAATCTCTTAACAAAATTGACACATGGGGAGACATTAGACAAAGAAAAACACATATTGAAACTACATGTTCTCGTGGGAAAAAAGTATTGACTTCATATTTTCACCGCATTGGTACCACTGACTTATAAACTGAAATGGGCAACAGAATGGCTTATACTGGAGCCAACTATACTAGCCCTAGAACACAGCGTCTCTCAACAAGATGAGGAAGTGAGCTTCAAAACTGACACCAGGTCTTGGCCCCTTGGTCAGGACCAATCGTGATGGAGGGCTCCTTTGACCATGACATAGTGCTGTGGTCAGGCAGTGTGCCTGCAGCCTGCCTGCTACACCACCCGTGCCTGAAGTCCACTCCTCTGAGGTTGTTACCGTAGGAACGGCCTCTCTTCAGAATACGATTGCTCTAGACTGCCCTCTACTGGTCTGGAGATTGCAGCGCAGGGGACATGCATTCCAGTTCGGAAGACAAAAGGAGAATCGTACTTGGAAATGTTGGCGTTGCCGGCATCACACTGGCAGCTTGAATCGGGTGCATGTGATGAGGCTGCAAGGAATCAGTGTTGTGTAGTCACAAGACAAAATGAATGCATCGTTAGCTATTGGCTAGTTGGTTGGTTGAAAGAAAAAAAAATACAAACATGCCTATTAACAGTATACAAACACGTATGTAGTATGTAGAAACGTCGTACGGAGTACTTAGTAGTAGTAGTTTTGACACCAGAAAGCTTATGGTGTCAAACTCAGCTATATTATGAAGCTCAAGCTTCAGTAGTCAAACACCCCCCAAATATGAGGGAGCTAGGGTAAATAAGGAATAGTCAAAATCACTTCAAAAATGCCAAAGAATCATTAAAAGTCTGATTACAAGTATTTTGAACTTTTAACCTTCCTCCATTTTATGATAAACGTGCAGTTTTCAGAAATACATATCCCGTTGTTCTGTGCAGTGCTGAATATTGTTATATTACATAAAAAGACGTGTTAGTGTACAATATAGGCTGCTTATTCACACTAGCAATTCTTGGTGAGATCATGCTCCGCCTCCCTGACTGAGTGGTCGCTGATAACATCGGTGACACTGAAGCTTCAGGACCTCCGCTGTGCGCAGCCACACTGCAAAAAGGGATTTAATTGCTGCAGGCTTAACTCTGCTTTGCGTCTTACGCACCATTGTGTTTAGCATTGCCCTTCTGCCTATCTGCCGGAGGTTCGGGGCTGGGGCCGCACAATCGGACCACTCTGTCATTATCGACTCTGAATCTGACCGCTGCTAATCCCGGTGGAAGATGGACAGTGGGGAGAAAAGTGGGGGGGGGGGGGGGTGGAGGGGGCGCATACAATTTAATCTACCGGCGCTCAACTGTTTGTGGCCGCTAAGAATACGGTTACAATAGCGGCGATAATTTCCCGTTTGCTTCCTATTGCCGACGTCCTTTGTTCTGTTCGGCAAATCCTTTGTTTGTTCTGTTTGCGTGCGACTGTCAAATCCTCTGCAGTACAAGTACGTGCAGTGCATTGTATTGCAGTCTGACCTTCTCGGTAACTCAGTGTGTAATTTAGCATGTCCCTACCCCCAGAATATTTCTTCCTTCATTCTTTTGTCTCCCTCCCTCCCACACATCTTTTCTTTTTCTCTCTGTCATTTCATTACACCCCCCTCTCAGCCTCATTTAAATCTAAATATATCCGCTAACCCTCTCACTCTCTCTTTTTCTCTCTCTCCCCCTCTCTTTCTCTATCTATCTATCTATCTATCTGTTTCTTAGGTGGTTTTATGTTCAAACAGTGGAAGGAGAAGTACCTCATTCTGACCGCAGAGGGAAGTGTTTTGGTCTGTCGCGATGCAGAGTCACCGGCCGACCAGGTGGTGGCGCTGCAGGGCGGCTGCGAGGCCATCGTGGAGGGCAGGGAGATCCTGGATCTGCCCCGGTTGCCCCCCGGGGGCCGCAGGGACTGCTGCCTGGCGCTGATTCTGCCCCAGGACAAGTTCCTGCTGCTGCTGGCCGACAGCCCCAGTGACTGCAGGTGTGTGTGTGTGTGTGTGCGTGTGTCTGTATGTGAGTGTATGTGTGCGTGTGTGTGTGTGCGCGTGTGTGTATGTGTGTGTATGTGGCGACATAGCTCAGGAGGTAAGACCGATTGTCTGGCAGTCGGAGGGTTGCCGGTTCAAACCCCGCCCTGGGCGCGTCGAAGTGTCCTTGAGCAAGACACCTAACCCCTAACTGCTCTGGCGAATGAGAGGCATCAATTGTAAAGCGCTTGGATAAAAGTGCTATATAAATGCAGTCCATTTACCATTTACCGTGTGTGTGTGACATAGGAAAGTATGGCTTTGGAGTCTGATGGTCTGAGTCAAGGTTAGCTTCTCCCTCTCTTTTCTCTCCCATTTTAATCTTAATCTCAGTTCCAGCCAGTAAACGCTTACTTATTCCATTGGCTGCCTCCAGTTCTGAAAGCTAGTTATCCAGATAAACGTCTCCATCTGTACTGAGCGCTGTGCTGCTGTGAGTGTGCAGGACAGAGGCAGTAATGTTGCTATCTTCTCTCCACAGCCAATGGCTGAACGTGCTGAGGAAAGCGAAAGAGGTGAGTTCTATTTCTCCCTTCATTTCATGCAAACTCTACTGTCGTGGATTGACCAGGGTTTGGGTGAATTCTCTTTCATAAAATGGATTGAAATGTAGTCATTGAGTGAAAAATTCTGATGGAGTGTTGTGGACGTTTTTTTAAATCATGAACTGAATTTCAATTCATTTCCTGAATTAAATCATATTAAAAAGGAAAATACTACCAATATATTAAAATGACTTATTCAAGACCAAAAAGGATATTGCACCACTTCACAATATTTGGGCAATAATGCAAATTATTCCTCCTTTCAAATATATTATATTTCAAATGTATTTTCAGTAAAATATATTGATTGTGATATTTTCCAGAAGATCCATCCGTTTGCTATAATTTTGCAATGTATTTCATTCCCATAAGGAGACTACGTTGAAAATGATGCAGCTCCAGCCTTAATGCTGACAACCAAGGGCTTGATTTCCTAAGACCTTCGGCACATTAATAACACAGCCAATAATTGGTACAAAGCAAATACCATGACCAATCACTAGTCATGTTGTTGGTTTTTTTATGTGCTAAAAAGTTTTGTATGTGCTAAAGATCTTAGTAAATCAGGCCCCAAGTGTGTTACATTCTGTGTGTCCATATCCATATACTCCTTGCTGCATGGCTGATGTCAGAACTTGTGACTGTTTCCTGTTTCCTACAGAGTGTCTTTTCACCCCCGGCCCACTCCTGCAAGCGGCACCAGTCCCTGACCCCCTGCATCACGGACAGAGACCCCCTCCCTGACTCCATCACAGAACGGACGGCCACCAGGAGGCTGAGTGAACGGGCCCCCCCATCCCCCGGGATCGGTGACACCCCCCAGAGCAGGATGAGAGGTGAGAGGTCTTTACTTCCGGGTCATTCATTCAGTGTTTTTGTTTAGTCTTTTTTTTTTTCTCACAAACGAATGGAGAAAAAATATTATCTTGCTCTGCCAGTGAGCGTATGTTTTCTGGTTTGCCAGTGTCTTGGGTTAATCTAGGACTGAGTGTGAGGTTGCTTGAGTTCGTGTGTGTGTGTGTGTGTGAGTGTGTCTGTGTGTGTGTTTGTGTGTGAGTGCATCTTTCATGTACCTCTTCCTCCACAGGAAACAAGTCCCCACGGTCGCCAAAGAGCCCGGGGATACCGTCCCGCCAACGTTCCGTCGGCTGCCTGCGCCACGGCAACAGCAGCGACGCGCGGGCGGTGAGGGCCGTGTACCTGCTGATGGGCGGGGCTGCCGCCTCCTCGGCCCTCGGCTACCTGGGCTCCTGCCCCCCCTCTGGCCACGACGCCCGGCCCCCCGAGCACATGGCCCCCGCCGCAGACTTCTCCGACATGGGGGGCGGGGCGGCGTACCACGCCTGCGGCCAGGCCGCCGACCCCCCCAACTTCCACAGCTTCGACTTCGAGGCGGACTCCGACTTCGATACTTTCGACTGCGGGGGGTTCGCCTTCTAGGGGAGCACAGGCCCCGAAGTCTAGTACTCCCGCTGAAATAACCTCTCCTTATACAGCCCCCCCATGTAACTGCAACCAGGGGCGTAGCATGATGTTCAGGGCCTTGTCTCTGTGGGCACCCTTTTCCTTTTTAGTCCAGGCCTTTTGTGCCCCCCCCCCCCCCCGCCACCTGCCCCTCCCTTCCTGGGCCCTGGCTAGTCAGGTCCACTATTCCCCCCCACTGCGATGCCCCTGACTGCAATCATAGAAATATGATCCCCAGAAACTGTTTGAAATATTCTGGATCTTTCTCTTTTTGATACGATGTTGTCACGGTTTTTGATTATGGTTATGATTTGTGTTTTGCGCCGTTCACGCAGTTGTGATGTGTCTGCCGCTCATTTTTTTCTGCCTTTTTTATCCAGTTTTTGTATCGTTTTTGTATCTGTGCTGAAAATCAGTAACTCCTCTTCCGTCTATCTTTGTGACCGTTTCTGACCCCAACACTCTTCTTAACCCCAACCTACATTTATAATCTGATCTATTGCTGTTGTTTCTTTTTTCTCTCCGTCTCCACCGTTTCTCTCCCTTCCTCTCCCTCACCCTGTCTCTCTCCGCCCCCATTCTAACCCAGCTGTCTCACTCCTTTCACATTCCCTATATCTCTCTAAATATCTCTCTGTATCTCTGTAAATTAATCCCAGAGGCGATCTCTGAAATAAAGATGGCGGTTGTAACGGCTCTCTCTCTGTCCGTGGTTCTGGGTTTGTCGGGGACTGGGGACGTCGCGCAGACGTGCTGATAGAGGGAGTGATTATCTGCAGTGTGGGTCAAGGCTCGGTACGAAAATCTAAAGACTGCTGCTTTCACCGGGGGCAGGAGGACGTGAACCTGGCCGAGTTTGAGCTCCACATCGAATGACTGAGAGAAATGTACGGTTCTGTGTGTGTGTGTGTGTGTGTGTATACATGTGTGCAAGCGTGCAGCTGTGCACGTGTGTATCTGTGAACCAGTTCTTTGCTGGTATGGCGAGCCCAGATGTCGCCGTAATCCCACAAGATTATGGCCACTGGCCCTGGTTTAAGTGCTGGTACACTCGGCACTGCACAGAGACAAACACTACACATGCCATTGCACAGTACATAGCCTACTTTTGAGATTTACCTAACGTAATTGTCCACTAAAACAATGTTCATTCTTTCAGGTTATATTACTTAAATATATATAAAGTATTTTTAAATAAGTCATAATGTAATCTCACCTTCTCAATACCTGTTAGAATTTTATGTTACGCTTTGCGGTGAATTCAGTTCCATTCATTTCGTACTGGTTCTCGTCTGCCCTCTAGTGGTAGAAAGTATACAAAACAGTAAAGTGGTTATTCTCATTAAACAGTATTTGAGTTCACTGCGCATCAAGACGAAAAGAATGATTGTTCTGGCAATCAGGTCATATTCGATAACTACTGTTACCATGTATCGCCCAGCTCAAAAAGAAATTTAAAAAAATGAGATGAACTATTTCTGTTTGATCACAAAATAATCATCTTCCCTACTACCAAATACATCTACAATATCACATTAAAATATTTCAAATATGCACTATAATTCATGTGGATATTCATCAGAGAAAATAGGGTAACTCACCACCTTTCCAAAAGTGAAACATATTGTGCACATACTGCTATCTCTTTACTATAGATATTTCATTTCATTTCATTGCATCTTGTTAAATAAGTCCACTTATCCCTTCCCAATATCACATTCAGAGCTTTTTGAGTCATGTTTTGGCAGTCACGTATTTTCAGTCTCTATTCATGAATCTGACAGCTTGCACAGAGGTCCTCACGAATGACAAGGTAACCATAGAGTTTCTTGAGCACATATTACATATAAGTACAATTGCTGAATATAGAAATTCAATTCTGAATATATAAACACAATTTCTGAATATATAAATTAAATTCCCGAATATATAAATTAAATTCTGGAATATAGAAATTCAATTCTGGATATATAAATTACAATTCTGAATATATAAATTACAATTCTGAATATAGAAATTCAATTCTGGATATATAAGTACAATTCCCGAATATATAAATTCAATTTCCGAATATATAACTTCAATTCTGAATATATAAATTCAATTTCTGAATATATAAATACAATTCGGAATATAAAAGTAATTCTTGATATATAAATTCAATTTCGAATATATAAATTACAATTCGAATATATAATTCAATTCTGGATATATAATCATTCCCAATATATAAATTCAATTTCCGAATATATAATACAATTCTGATATATAAATTCAATTCTGAATATATAATACAATTCGAATATATAAATTCCAATTATAATGTTCTCGAATATATAACTCATTCTAATTAAATCAATTTCTGATATATAAATTCAATTCTGGATATATAAGTACAATTCTTGAATATATAAATTCAATTCCAGAATATATAAATTACAATTCTGAATATATAAATTCAATTCTGATATATAATACAATTCCCGAATATAATTCATTCGATATATATACAATTTGAATATATAAATTCATTTCTGATATTAAATACATCGAATATATATACATTCATATAATTTTCTCGAATATATAACTTCAATTCTGAATATATAAATTCAATTTCTGTATATATAAATTCAATTCTGGATATATATAAGTACAATTCTTGAATATATAAATTCAATTTCCGAATATATAAATTACAATTCTGAATATATAAATTCAATTCTGGATATATAAGTACAATTCCCGAATATATAAATTCAATTTCCGAATATATAACTTCAATTCTGAATATATAAATGACAATTCCGAATATATATATAACTCGGTTTATAATCAGGCATATCACAAGACAGCCGTTTTTACTTTTTGAATAATTTCTTTTTTTTTCTTCATGGGCTACTGAGTGAGAAAAACAAGTTTAACATTACCATCAGTAAAATTTGACAGTACAATCAAGGATAAGCAAACAAAAACGTTAAATAATTAAAATTTGAATGAGGCAATAATTCGGACTTCATTAAGGGGTCTTTATTTTCTTGGTATTAGGACCTTTCAAGTAGGGGCACCAAATTTCACAGGGAATGGCCCAAAGAGCTAGAGAAATAGAAAATAATCTCTTATCCAGCGAGAGTTTCATAGAAACCCTTGCTGCAGCATGCGACAGAATACCGTGTTATGGCTCAATGGCAAGCTCCAGCGCACACCAAACTACGGAGGAAGAGGTCTGCATGCTATTTCGCCGAGGCTCTCAACCAGGCGAACGTTTCCCTGCTCCTGTTTACAACCTGAGGCAATTCTCCAAACCGCGCAAAGAGTACAAAGTACAAATCAAAATCAAACAGGCCTAGTGATTGTAACAGTTCTAGTTTTTTCAATTTTCGTACCGCACTCTAGTCTGAGTTGGCCTGCTTGAGAACGGCTAAAAACACGAAAACAATTCATAACAAGATGGCTAGCGGCAGTGCGCCTGCCATGACAGTTCCACCAAACATAGGCCCTACCACTCTTTGAGAAACAAAAAAATAATAATTCATGTGTATGAATACTTTGCCCTTGGTTATATAATCAAGACAACGTTGTCAAAAACACGTTTGGAAACACTGTCATTGCTCATTTTAAACTGAAAGAGGAAACGCATCTAGCTAGCTAACTTAGCCAAGCACCTCAAACACCGACATCGCGAGTTATTCAGAGTTTAAGCAGCTCATGTGTACTCTTTGCGCGGTTTGGAGAAGTGTCTCAGGTTGTAAACAGGAGCAGGGAAACGTTCGCCTGGTTGAGAGCCTCGGCGAAATAGCATGCAGACCTCTTCCTCCGTAGTTTGGTGTGCGCTGGAACTTGGAATGTCATAAAATCAGTTGGCGAGCTATATGTTATTTTATGATTAGCAAATTACATTTTAGACAGCTAGCTTGTTAGCAAGCACATATTTGGATATTCAATGTTGAAACTGCAGATGCACGTTTATTTTAGTTGTTAATTGTAATTACAAAATGTATTGACGGACATCGCGACAAGCCTACTTAAGATATATCAGCTGATTTAAAAATGTGTGGGTAGTTTTTATCAGCGATGAAAACAAACAGCTCGGTAGTGAACTGAACAGCATTACACAGGCGATCTGACAAGCAATATAAATCTTTATTTGAACAAGTACAGCACAAACAGCATGTCACAAAATATTAACGGTAGTACAAAACTTAGTTCAGAGATATTTCACTTCGGTATAATAACATAAGTAATTTTGTGGAGCCTAACACATTGTACTTACATAGCATTTGCCTCCCCTGCTGACCGTCAACGTTAACAGAATCGCTTTTCCTCACAGTTGTCAGGCTCCCTATTCATTCATTTTCGGGACAACCGAGAGGAACAGAGACGCTGTTAACGGACAGCAGATGTTGCTTCACGCTACGAAAACACAGTGGAGTCGCCTCCAGAAAAGAATCTGTTATGTCGAAGTGCAACATCTCTTTAATCGGCTAACTTGGTGTGGTTAGCAAGCTAGCTATTTAGCTTTCTTGTGAACCAGAGCTAACGTTATACTTACCTTCATAACCGAATATAAACTTCTCAAAAAAGAATTTATAGCACTTGTCCAGTTTGGACCGCTTAACGTTCACTGGCAATGCTTCGACAATACGGATAACATCGGACAGTGAACTTTGGCAGAGCTATCAGGGACTGTGAGAACACACGTCGCTGTTTAGGCTCAATTTTTCGCTGTCAGAAATGGACTTGCGTCCGTAGCAACGGTAACCGAAAACAAAGTATCCCTACATTCGGTTTTGGTCGCCATCTTGTGAAATAGGCCTATCGCTGCCCTTGGATGAAACCGGAACTTGTTTAGTTGGCGGTTTAAAACAGGATCTTTTAACCTGTAGAAGGAAAGACGTCCAGCTGGTTTTGTAGAACAGTGTTGCTTGCGGTTTTGGTTGCTAAGGAAGTGACGCTGTATCTTCGCCTCGCTGGGGCCGTGGCAACGGCAGGTTTGTGTAAACAACGGGACTGATTTTTATTAATGAATGGGCTAATCTAACTAAATTCAACACATCGGAAAATCTGGGTATGCTCTTAGTAGATGTGCTGTTTCGCTAACGTCCTTGTGTTATATTTATCTCACGTTTAACTGTTGTCGTAACTTGCAAATGTACCGTTTTCACTATGCAGACAGTTACATTGCTACCAAGTTAACATTAGCTAGATATAGCAGAGAGTGATCTGTTGCTAGCTTGATGGCTAACTGGGTTAGCTAGCTAGCTATTCAAAAAACAAAACACCGAAATGACTTGGCTAACCTAAGTAACCATTGCCAGCTAGGCAAATGTTGTTAATATCAGTCAGTAGATAGCTAGGGTGTTGTTAAACGTTTATTGCTAATTATGCCAAGGTAACTGTCTACGTTTAACTTTACAGTTATTTTGACTGGAGTTAAGAATGTTACCATGCTTAACCTGAATCGTTATGTTGCTAACAGACTTGTTAATATCAGTAGCATTAGCTAGCGTTGGTTAGGTAGCTAGTATGCCATAGTATGAAAACCCCCTGGTTTTGATACAGGGAACTGATTACCGTTAGCTCATCTCAGTTCTTTCAAACAGAATGGCAGAGCTGCACATCATTGGTCAGATCGTGGGGGCCAGCGGCTTTCCTGAGAGTACGCTGTTCTGCAAGTGGGGCGTTCACACAGGTACCGTAGCTAGCTGAAGAACTGTTTTGTGCTAACATTAGTAAATATTCTATTAGCATACAGTGCCATGAAAACGTATTTGCCCATTCCAGATTTCCTCTATTATTGCATATTTGTCACACTGAATGGTTTCATATCTTCAGAGAAAATGTGATATTATACAAATGGAATCTGAGTAAATTCAAAATATATTTTAAAAATGATTTCATTTATTTAGTGAAAAAAGTTATCAAACACCCATATTACTCTTGTGAAGAAGTTATTACCCAGTCTTGAAGGGGACAAATACTTTTTCACAGCACTGTGGCTAGCCAGTGTGAACATGGCACACACTGCACCAGCTTTGAATTCCACGTTAGGAATGGTGTCTTTAATCGACCTACAACACCTTTAGAATTAGCTGTTGACATTTAGTCTGAAGAGCCAATTTTTATATAGCTGTATGAATGAACAGACTTACAATTTAGACATTTGGCAAATGGATCGATGTTTAAAGTGTATTGTTTGTTTGTGTGTGTGTGTGCTCTTTACAAGATGAATGAATCAATGAATCATTGCATTATAGCACTTTTCCAGATGCTCAAAGTGCTTTACAGTGATGATGGGGATCTCACCTCACCCACCACCAATGTGTAGCACCCATCTGGGTGCTGCACGGCAGCCATTTTGCGCTAGAATGGTCACTGCACATCGGTTAAGGTGTAGAGGGAGAGAACGATTTTTAGCCAATGAAATTAGGGGATAATTAGGATCAATTTTCACAGGAGGGGCATGGAGGCTGCTCTCTGGGATAAGGGAAGGACAGACTCAGGTAGACTCCCCACAGAATGGGGAGATGGCTTTCTGGAGTCACCCCATTGACCTGCACTACACCACCAAAGGACTGCAAGGTAACACACACTCATGCCTGACCCACGTCCAGAAGATTCAACAAGGCCCTGTCAAATGGAACCTGTTAGCACGCTAAATACGCATGAAAGAGATTGAATTTTTGAGCCACTGTAAAATCAACCTTAGTTCATTATTTTCCAAAAATGACCAACTGAAAATTAAGTCAATGTGAGAAGTCATGATATATATGTGAATATGAAGAAACTAATTTAGGCAATATGTCATGAGAGGCAGTGTCATATTGTGAATACAGTTATGAAATTGATACAGCATGGCCACAAGTGTATTGCTTTTTAAAATCGGTTTCCTAAAACATAATTTTCTTTTATAAAACATATAGAAACAATTACTTGATGACACAGTATTATTTCATCATATAATGATGAGGTGATCAGTGTCTACAAACAAGTAGTTTGATTAACTGTTACTGCATTGGATTTACATTCACTGTAGAATGCAGTCCCAGTCAATCAGAATCCAGGATTGAAAGAACCTGTTTTATCAGTCAAGTTTCAGAGTCATTTCCATTCCGGTTTGCTCTGTTCTCTAATTGAATTGAACTGAATTGTATTAATTAAAAAATCTTTATAAAACGTAGTGGACAACCCTGGTAAGCCGTTCACCAGTAAAGCTGCTATTGCTGTTTGCAGCTCCCATGATCCTCTCTGTCCTCCTCAGGCTGGCCGAAGCTCCACCTGCAGGTGTGGCACCAGGACTCGTTTGGGCGCTGCCAGCTTTTCGGCTATGGGTACTGCCACGTGCCCTCCAGCCCCGGGCACCACCGGCTGCGCTGCGCCACCTGGAGGCCGCTGGGCTCGTGGCAGGAGCAGCTGGCGCAGGCCTTCGTGGGCGGGGGGCCCCAGCTGCGCACCCCGGACCTCATCTACAGCGGCGCCGACCGCTACCGGCTGCACACGGTCGCCATGGGCACCGTGGAGCTGGAGCTGGGGATCGTGCTGCGCCACTTCGACAAGTACGGCGTGGAGAGCTGAGGGGGGGACGTGGCAGGGCGGGGCCAGGAGGACGGGGCGGGGCCGGGAGGATGGGGAAGAGAGACGGAGCGACGGGGGGGACGAGGGAGGAGGGTGGCTCACTGTGGGGCTTTCTACCAAGAGGATGCCAGGAAAAAAGAAGGGTGGTGTACTGTTTGCGGAACTGGGAGGATGGTTAAATGAGAGAAGTGCATTGTGGGTGGAAGAGAGCCAGAGATAAAGTTCTGGAAAAAATAATTTGGGCTCTGGGATTGAGCTTGCCCAATTGCACTGTTGTAAGAAATCTGCTTACATGCTGAAAACAGGATGAACTGCAAAATCAGGTGGATGAACGAGTTTGCTTGACCGACATGCTCTTCCCCCTTTCGCCACAAGGGGGCAGAGCGAGTCTCTGTATAGTGTCTGCCTTCATCATGATTACACACATTAGAAAAACGCATTTCACACAGTGGACTCTTGTTTTTTTATAAGTATTACAAATACACATTTTGTACCTGTTGATTCGATATTTTTAAATACTTTTTCTACGACTGAATCGTGCTGTGAGTTGTAGTGCTGTGTAATATGTCGTAACCGTATTAAAAGTTTTTTTTTACATTTATGGCACTGACTGGTGTGTCTGTTCAGTGAATTGTTCAGCTGTTTTTGCTACCCTTAAAATGTTGTAACTATTTGAAAGACAGAAAACCTTCGGTTTGATAGTTGCTACTCCTTCACATCCTGCGTTTTTCCCCTCTTAGTTTTCATTTCTAAGAAGGATGAGAAGGGAGTATGTCTGAGAAGGACTCTGAAGTGTCTCAGAGATGACTAGTGGTTGATGACCCTTCTGTGTGTTGGCTCATGTGTGCCTGTTCTCTTACAGCTGCTGGACAGAGAGAATTAAAACAGAGAGTGAGAACAGAAAGAAAGAGGTGGACCTGAGTCACTGGCCTAACAGGGAAAAATAAACACAACAAAAAAAAGTCAATCTTAACAAGTGTTTCAGTACTGTAGTGAGACTTAGAATCTTATTTTGTAATCCTGAGTAGAAAGTATTAGCCGGTTTTGCATGCCAAGTGGAACTTCTTGAAATTAGTCAAACTCTCACCTCATTGGTAATATTTTCATCTTATTTCGCAAAAAAAAGGAACATAAGTAAGATTTACGTTAAGTCTAAATATAAGACTAAAATACTTGTTCAGATTGACTCAATGGTTTTTTGCAGTGAAGAGTGTACGATTAAAACAGCACGGGGAGTGACTCCAGCGTTGCTAGGCTACCGTTGAGCCCCGTGTGTGTCTGTGTGTGTGTGTGTGTGTGTGTGTGTGTGTGTGTGTGAATCAGTGTTATACGGGCCCCTTCATGTGGTCTGCATGCGGGCTGCCTGCGTTTGATAACCTCCGAGGTTTTTACGGAAACATTCGGCCAGTTTCCCCCATCTGCGGTCTGGTCTGCGGAGTGTGTGCTTTTCAGACCAGAGGTCCGGGCTTAATCCGCCGGTCGCCGAGCGACGGAGCCACCTGAGCAGATGTGGTGGATGCACTCAGCGCTGTGGGGGGGGGGCAAAGTCTGTTCCTCTTTGACAAATAAAGGTGCTGTGGAGGTACAGTTTCCATTGTTTAGCGAACAAATTGCCCAAACGTAGCCTGAAGGGTACACTAATGTTCTATTTGGGTACTAGTAAGTACCTTTTACAAGCAAAAAAAAAGGTACAAATGAATGACGTTTTACAGTTTTATGTACCTATAGGTGACCACACCAGTGACAAGTGTATATTACTGAAAGTGTAGTGAGTCTGGGCTTAATCCGCTGGTCGCCGAGCGCTGTCGGGGGCAAAGTCTGTTCCCCTCTCAATCAATCAATTTTTATTTGTATAGCGCTTTTAACAAAGGAGCTTTGTCACAAAGCAGCTTTAGAGAACCGTCCCCCAAAGAGTAAGCCTAGGGCAACAGTGGCAAGGAAAAACTCCCTGACTGATAGCAGGAAGAAACCTTGAGCAGAACCGGACTCAGAGGGGGAACCCATCTGCCGCAGGCAGGCACCGGTTTGTTATGGAAAGTCAATAGTGGCAGGAGCTGGGGGTGCCCAGCTGGTCTAGCTGGTCTAAGGCTGGAGCTCCGGGCCAGGGGGGGTGCTCAGCAAACTTGGGCTAGAGCTCTCTGACAAATGAAGGTACAGTGGAGGTACATTTTTTCATTGTTTAGGAAACAAATTAGCCAAACTCAGCCTGAAAAGGTACACTAATGTTCTATTTGGGTACTAGTAAGTACCTTTTACAAGCAAAAACAAAGGTACAAATGAATGACGTATTGCTGGCCAGGGGCACAGTTTTATGTACCGATAGGTGACCACACCAGTGACAAGTCTATAGTACTGAAAGTGTAGCGTGTCAGCCCTTCCTGCTCGGCGTGCTCGTCAGAATGCCTGTTGGCTATAGGACTGGCTGTGATGTTATCAGAGCGAGCTGGGAGCGTGGAGCCCCCGCCCGCTCTTTAAAATGCAGATGTTTTAAACACGGGGACCATTGCGCTCATTTCCTGGGCGGGGGGGGGGGGGGGGGCCTCTGTGAAGTCGCAAAACCAGAGAGAAAAAAAAAAAAAAAAACGAGGTGAGAGGTGGAAGGAGAGGGGGAGGAGGAGAGGAGGGAGGAGGGGGCAGCCCAGAACGTACGGAGTGAAGAACACAGATCATTTGTCACCAGCAAGCTTTGACAAGCAGGAACCGCGGGAGGAGGGGAGGTGAGTCGGTGAGGGATCGGGAGCTTGAGGGAGGGAGGGGGGGGCGCGTTGTCTGCGTGGAGGAGAGGAAGAGTAGGTGTGAAGAGGGGTTCGGCCGAGGGCCGACGGTCCGGCGACGGAGACGTATGGAGTTGAGGTGACGGCGCCGGAACGTTCGCGCTGCGCCGCGTTCCGTCCGCCAATACCGTTTCCCGACCGGTCGCCCACACTTCCTCGGCTCTTCCCTCCGTTTCCTGACCTTTCCTAATTTTACCACCGTTCCCAGCTTCGATCTGCAACGCGCAGGGGGTGGGGGGGGGCTGCTGTGTCCCTGTGCATTTCTTGTCCTGTTTTGGTTGCAGTTCCTGTTGTGGGCTGGACCGGAGGCTGGCACAGAGCATCTGTGTGTGTGTGTGTGTGTGTGAGAGAGAGAGAGAGAAAGCGTGCTTGTGTGTGTGTGTGTGAGAGAGCGATAGAGAGACAGAGAGAGAGGGAGAGAGAGAGTGTGCTCGCCTGTGTGTGTGAGAGAGATATAGAGAGAGAGAAAGAGCGTGCTTGCCTGTGTGTGTGAGAGAGATATAGAGAGAGAGAGGGAGAGAGAGAGTGCTCGCCTGTGTGTGTGAGAGAGATATAGAGAGAGAGAGGGAGAGAGAGAGTGCTCGCCTGTGTGTGTGAGAGAGATATAGAGAGAGAGAGGGAGAGAGAGAGTGCTCGCCTGTGTGTGTGAGAGAGAGAGATAGAGAGAGAGGGAGAGAGAGAGTGCTCGCCTGTGTGTGTGAGAGAGAGAGATAGAGAGAGAGGGAGAGAGAGCGTGCTCGCCTGTGTGTGTGTGTGTGTGTGAGAGAGAGACTCACAGAGAGAACCCCAGCTCATGTAAGCTGTGCATTTTTTGCAGAGGTGCGCTCGTGGCTGCCGGGTCTCCAGGGCTTTTCCTGTGGAGGTTTAAGACTGCTGCTTTCCTCAGAGCCCGCTCTGCTACTTTGTAAATCACTTTGGAGAATTCATCTTTTTGGAAAATTGATACCATGGACACTTCAAGAGACTTTTAATAATTTTTCTACCAATTCTTTCTTCAGACGAAGCCTTTGCGCTTGTTTCTTTTTGACAAACTTGTCTGCTTTGCGGTTTAACATTTAGTTTATCTCTGTGTCATTCCCCAGATGAATTTCAGATGGAGGAGTCGTATTGGTTCGTCAGAGTTTGAGGTCATTTGTGGCTGTTGACTCTTTTCTTTTTAATAGCCGGGTTCGATTTGTGCGTGCGTGAGTCTCTTTGGATGTGGTGAGCTGGGGCTGCCCTCCCCCTGAGCGCAGTGTCAATGTGAAAGACGCTATCAGGCTTTCCGCAATCTGATTGACCAGGGGGGCTGAGTCAGGTCTACCAGGGGGAAATTATCTGCCCGGCACAGGAAACGCGGGGTTCTCAAATCAACCCTCTTTTTTTTTTTTTTTTTTTTTTGGGTCTCGTTTCCTTCCCTCTCTCTCTCTGTCGAGCCCGAGCGCAGAGAAAGCCGGAGGAGCGGAGGTCCGGGACGCAGTTTCGGCTGAACAGGACGGGAGGACGGTCCCTGGAGGGGAGCCCCGTAAAAGCTCAGCGGAGGAATGTGAAAAAGAGGGAGAAAAAGAAAAAAAAGAAAAAAAAACACTCCGGAGAGAGAGAGAGAAAAAGACGGAGCGTGAGAAGTGAACTCTCTGCTGCGCGAGGGGAGGCAGGAGACTCACAGCGGACGGGCTCGCGGGGGACCGAGCGAGAGAGAGGCGAGAGAGAGACAGAGGGAGAGAGAGAGAGAAGAGCCGGAGAGAGGAGGGAGAACGGGAGACAGGAGAGAGAGAGAGTGGAGGGAGCGAAGAGAGGAGGAAGGAGAAAAGAGAGGAGAAGAAAGAGGAAAGAGAGAGAGAGAGATGGAGAGAGACAGAGAGAAAAGACGGAGCGGAGAGAGGAGACGACGCAGGAGGGGAGGAGAGAGAGAGAGGACAGAGGGGGAGAGAGGAGAGAGAGGGAGAGAGAGAGGAGAGAGAGAAGGGGGAGAGAGAGAGAGAGACAGAGGGAGAGAGAGAGGGAGAGAGAGAGAGGAGGGGAGAGAGAGAGGGAGAGAGAGAGAGTGACAGAGACAGGGGGAGAGAGAGAGGGAGAGAGAGAGAGTGACAGACAGAGGGGGAGAGAGGGAGAGAGGTGCGTGCAGACGCCGGTCCGCAGTGTGCTGAGCAGTCGGGGAGTTTCTCCTGTCATCTGTCACCAGGTCCCGTGCCGAGTGAAGGGGCTTTCCCCGAAAAGCCAGGTAGGAGGCGAGGCGTGCCTGCCGCGTCCGCTGAAGCGCCGCCGCGCGTCTCCCCCGGGCGCTGACTCCGCGCTCTTAAAGACCGGCCGCGTCGCCGGCGCACGCTCAGACTCCCGCCAGGGGCGACGCCGCCTGCCAGCTCACGCGTGATGTGCTAACCCGGCTCTCTGGTCCCCGAGCGAGCGAGCGAACGTTCCGACCCCTGCGCCGGGCTCCGGGGACGCCGCTGCCGCCGCCGCCGCCGTACGCGTGAGTCAGACGCGGAGAGGCGGGCGTGCCAGCGAGACGGTGACTCAGTCCCCCCCCGGACGGGGTCCTCGGGTCGCCCCAGGGGGGTAGTCCAGCCCGGCCCCCCCCCAACGCTCCAGTGAAAGGGAGCCGCCGGGTGGAAAGGAGGCGACAGATCGATTCGGAAACGACCGGAGAGCTCCGTCTGGCAGGAGCTGGCAGAGAGGAAACTTCACACGCTCGCAGAACGCCAACGCGCCCGACCGGCGCCTGACGGATTCCGCTGACGCCCTGTGCGACCGGGACCGCCCGCGCCGGGCGACCATGAGGCTGGGGTGCGCCGTTTTGGGCGCCCTGTGGGTGCTGGGCAGCGTGTGCCCGAGCTGGGGCATGTCCACCTGCAAGCCCCTGGACCTGGAGCTGGTGAAGACGAAGAGGCTGGAGGCCATCCGGGGCCAGATCCTCAGCAAGCTGCGGCTGCCCAGGGAGCCCAAGCCCGAGGAGGACGAGGAGGAGGAGGAGGAGGCGGCGGCGAGCGGCCCTCGCCGCCGCGTCATCCCCGACGCCGTCATGTCCGTCTACAACAGCACCCTGGAGCTGAGCCGCGAGCAGGCCGAGCAGGCCAGCGCCCTGCCCTCGCTGGACGCCGACGAGGAGGAGTACTTCGCCAAGGAGGTGCACAAGTTCGACATGAAGGACAAAAGTGAGTACACAGCACACACAGCCACACACACACACGCACACACACACACACGCGCGCGCTTTCACTCGCTCACGCACACAAACACGTCTCGGTTATTTATTTGAAACCGCGGTCGAACGTAAACCGAAGGAGGGATGCCTTGGCCGCTGTGTCGACCCGCTGTCAGAGTTAATAAACATCGCGGCTTCGCACGTTCGCACACGTGCAGTGCGCACGCCTCATTAGCGAACCCTCCGCGCTGGCGGGCGTGACGCGTGCCCCGTGGGGTCACCCGTGAATCCCTGCCCGAGCGCGGAGCGCGAGCTCTCTGAAGGCACCGTATAGTCGAAATTTACTAGTTTTCTCGCTCGTAAAAAAAACCAGCGCATGTACTGTATGTATCCGGCTGTAAAGATGTCTTCGGTTCATTCACGCGCAATGTGGAGAGATCGCTCTCAGAGATCAGAGAGGGCTTTTTTTAAAAATTGTTTTGTTTGGCTTTTTGATGGGGTTCACGCTAATGGTACATCAGCTACATCACGCTAATGGTATCCGTGGTATTTTATTTTTGTCGTAAACTCTCAGACCTATGAATGTCACGCTGGCTGAGATAAGCGAATTCCTGCGCCCCTGCTTGTGATAACACACCTGACTGAAAACGCGAGAGGCATTTCCCCCCTTTGTCCTGAGCGCCATTTAATACCCAGTACCCCCCCCCTTCTCCCCCCTTCGAAATCTCACCCACCCTCTCTCGTTTCATCTAAAAGCCCCTTCTTCCCGAACACTTCTAGCAGGGTGAGAGAGGGATTGTTTGGTTTGGAGGTGAGTGGAGGAGAGGTACTGTACACCTGGCGAAAGTGGAGAAATGGAGAGAAACTGCCGGGAAGAGAGAAGGGGGGAGGAGGAGGGGGAGGGGGGGTGGGGACTGCTTGTGGAGGGCAGTGTGAGGGGCAGATAGCCCTTCTCCTCCCCCCCCCCCACCCCATACCCCCCACCCCCCTCTGGGCCGGGGGGTTTCCTGTAACAGGAGCCCTGTGTCCACTGCGCACTCCTCCCTTCCATCTCTTTCTCTCTATCTCTTCCCCCCAGTCTCTCTCTCTCTCTCTCACTCTCTGTTTGTGTCAGCCTCGCTCGGCCCGGCTGTCGGTATGGCAGGCAGGAAGGAAGGCCGGCAGTCAGCGTGTTGTTGAGTGACTGGGGTCCGTTATAAATAGCCCCCTGGAGGAAGCCGGGTCCGCTATCGCCGAGCAACAGGTCCCAGCTCCCGCCCGCGCCGCCGCCGCCCCGTGCCTCTCCCGCTTTCTGCCCTAATAAGGTTCTCCAGCAAGCCGCAGCGCGCCCTCCGTCCACAGGGGGCAGTAGCAGCATTTCTCTAGGGCTGCACTTGGTACTTAGTGGTACGCCCTGCTCTCTGAATGGCAGGTTTGCGTTGTGTCCGTGCGGCGCTCCGACCAACTCAAGTCTCTGTTCCCATTCCTCCAATCAGAAGGAAGCGTCAGTAAGAGTCAATGAGGGTTCTTTCTGGTGACAAGGCCACGGGAAAAATGAGCTTTCGCTTCTTCTTGTGTGTCTTTAGGTCTCTGCTTTAAATTAATGCCCCCCCTCCTCTAGCCCCCCCTTCCCTCGTTTCGCGTTTCACAGGAATGTGCTTCTTTGTCATTTCAACGTCGAGTTTGATTGAACAGGCGCCTGAACTGAGATGTGAGATATCATTAGCATAGGTTTAATAAAGGCATTGAGTTACATATTTACTGAAGTTCAGGGTTTACACTGGAAACCTTAGCGATGTGTGTGTGTGTGTGAGAGAGAAAGAGAACTTGCAATAACCTGCAGGATACAGACGGCGGGGTAAAGGTATTTAATTAAATATGGCTATTATAATGTCATTACCATGTGTAATGTGGCTCTCAATTCAGCATAGATATAAAACCACAGTAACCGATGGAATGCTAGATATCGCGCCTAATCGGGGCAAAGGTGAGCTAAGGTGAATGCGAACGGGTAACTCGGTTCTCGTAAGCGCGCGCACGCGCGTGCGAGTCGCGTGCGCACGGTACGGGGGTGCGGCGCGCGCCCCCCCGCGTGCGGGCCTGCGTGTGCGTGCATGTCTCCCCCCTGCGGTCGGACCTCGTTTTGGGAGGGCGGTTTTGAACGTCAGCCGATTAAAAAAACGCCCCCGCTCTGGCGTTGGAGGGACGCTGATGAACCGCGGCCATTAAGGCATTAAAACGTTCCGCGCTGAAGCCTCGACCGCGTCCAATTTATCTTCATTCACCAGATAATCAGCGAAAAAAGGGGCCGTTTCGGGGGATTACGTCCCGCGTGTCTATTTCCAGTTTAATTCCAGTGTGCCTAAAGGGATGCATTCTTGTCCGCAGCGCGTTATTATTTGCTGTACTGCTGCACGTACATTGGAAGGCCTGTTTGGGTCACACACGCATTCTGTCATTAAAGGGCCAGCGACGCAACTGAGTTGCGGCACACGGAAAGATGGAAAGAAATGAACAGAAAGAGGAGAGAGGAAGAGGCGTGTGAGAGGATGGGGGATAGAGGAAGGGATTGGGGGATGGATAGAGGAGAGCGAGAGAGAGAGAGAGAGGGAGGGAGGGAGAGGGGGAGGAGAGGGAGGAGGTGTGGAGCGCAGTGCCGAGGCAGGTATTTAAGCCCGCTGGAATCCCGTTTCTCCCTGGCGTAATTACAGAGCCGTCTCCCAGCCTGTCACAACAGCTGTCCCGGGCTTACCTGTGGCGAGGCCCCCGGATTACGCTCGCAAATCACCCCACGCCCAGCCCGGGGGGCGGGGCCGGACCCTACCGCGCACGGACCGGATCCGCGCCCCGCCCCAACGTGGGGTCGCTGCCCGGGGTCTGCGCGGTGCCTGTTCAGTCTTGGGGGGGGGGGCGGCACAGACTCCCCACAGTGCTGTTCGTTACAGTCAGTGAGACTTCTCCACGCTTCGCCCCGGCTCTGCTGTTGTCCCACGTGACCTGGGAGTGCGGTCTCTCGACGTGCTTCGGGCTCCAGCGCTTCTAGAAATGACCGCTGCGTGTGCGCACACAGGATGTTTTTCCCCCGTTCCAAACCGTGTTTTGCGGCGTTGACCTGGAAACATGGCGCTTGGGACCAGTGGAAATTGAGCCGTCGAGCCTGAGAAAGAGAAGGAGAAGGAGTCCAATTAGGACTTGAAGATTGAAGACCGAACTTTTTTGGCGTGCGTTTTTTTCGGTAATTACGGCGTTGGGGTTTGGCTTGCCCTTAGACTGCAATCTCTCGGTCAGCAGTGCGCAACCACCGACAACCTCAACCTTTCACCCTCGCTCTCTCCCACAGGCTTTCTTCTCTCTCTCTCTCTCTCTCTCTCTCTCTCTCTCTCTCTCTCTCTCTGTCGCCGTCTTGCTCTCTCTCTCTCTAAATTGCTTGAGGAAGCATTTTCTCTGTCTCTGAAGTTCTCTGGCCCAGACTAGGGCCTCTGAGGACCTTTCTGAGTCAGGAGAGGCCTCCTTTTTGGGGCTCTGTGATGGTACGGCCTGGTACGGCCCTGCTCCTGGAGCCCTCTCTCTCTCTCTCTAAATTGCTTGCGGAAGCATTTTCTCTGCCTCTGAAGTTCTCTGGCCCAGATCAGGGCCTCTGAGGACCTTTCTGAGTCAGGAGAGGCCTCCTCCTTGGGGCTGGCTGCGATGGTACGGCCTGGTACGGCCCTGCTCCTGGAGCCCTCTCTCTCCCTCTCTCTCCCTCGCTCTCCCTCCCTCCGTTTCTCCCTGGGAGTGTGTAATTACTGACGCAGATCCCAGGATAATTTGGGCTCAGACAGGCAGGGACATATAGCAGGGTTTGGGGCCAGGCCAGACCCGAAAAAAGGATCTGAACACACGCAGGGTTCTGTCTTTCCCTTTTTTTCCCCCTCCACCCACGATTCTCTCTTTTCTTTTGAGTTTTTTTTGTCTTCCCCCATGAAGCATGGCTCCCATGCTTCTTCTTCTCCTTCACATCCTCCCGTTCTCCCATCAGTGACTTCCCTTCTCCCTCTCTCTCTCTCTCTCTCTCTCTCTCTCAGTGGGCGAGGTAATGACAGGCTGTAATTAAACACTGCCACGCCCTCCCGTAGCGCCTCGGTGCCTGGGTGCGGGCCGTCTCCTCCCGCCGCTCCCCGGCGGGATTGGCGGGCGGGCCCCCCGCTCCGCTCGCACGCCGCCCGGCCCTCGCTCCGCTCGTTAAAAAGCACTCGTCCGCCGCTCGCCCGCCGCTCGCCCGCCGGTCCCGGGCCCCCGCGCTCTGGGGACGCTCCGGCTGCTCGTAGCTCCTCGCCCCCCCCCCCCCCGCGGGCCAAATTATACTGCTCCCGCGGCGTCTATATTGCACCGGCGCGGCGCGGCGGGGGCGGGGCGGGGCGGGGGCGAGGCGGGGGCGGATGGACGGTGCGTGCGCAGAACTTCAGAGGGCAGCTGCGCAGGTGCTTCTCATTTAGATAAGCCCCCTCGCGGTGCGTGGATCGCCGCTTGGTCTCTCTCTCTCTCTCTCTCTCTCTCTTAAGGTAGTTGTGGAAAATTTAGTGTTTCAATAAAGGAACACCAAAAGTCAAGCAAGTTTTTTTCTCTCTCTCTCCCTCTCTCTCTCGCCCTCTCTTGCTCTACTCTCTCTTTCATCCTCTCTCTCTCCCTCTCACCCTCTCTCACTCCCTCTCTCTCTCTTCCTCTCGCCCTCTCACACACTCTCTCTCTCCCTCTCCCCTCACCCGCCTCCTCTCTCTGCCCCCCGCTCTCCGCAGGCGAGAACAACACGGGGCAGCAGATACTCTTCAACGTCAGCGAGATGCGGGCCAGCCTGGGCGGCGCCCGGCTGCTCTCGTTGGCCGAGCTGCGGCTCCTCATCAAGAGCTCCAGCATGCCCCCCGGCACCGAGCAGAGGCTGGAGCTCTACCAGGGCCTGGGGGACCACGCCCGCTACCTGGGATCACGCTTCGTCTCCAACGGCTGGATCGACCGTTGGCTGTCGTTCGACGTCACGCAAACCGTGAAGGACTGGCTACAGGCTACTGGTCAGTGTGGACCGCGCACGGTCGCGAAAAAAAAATTTTCCGCCATTCTCAAGCACCTCATCTGCGATGACAGGCTTTCTCTCGACTACCTCACACACACACTGTATTTGGCTGTCTCTGTTGAAATTTATTACTTTGACCTTCAAAATGAAAAAATTGGATATACACAGCAGAGAAGTTATTACTTTCTTTTGTGTGGCAGCTATGTAGCATTTATAAAGCTATGTGTCACTTTATTTAAAGTGGTGAAATTAACTTTTAGAAGCTGTCATTACCGAATAAGCATGCAAGTTGTCAGGCATTTGTGATGCAGTTATGAAATCTCTTTACTTAAATGGGTGGAGAAAATGTCATGCCGCTGTTGTAAGTGGTTATAAGCAGTCATAAACAAGAATGTATGAACTTTGATTGAGTTCAGCCATCACAATTACACTGAATATATGCTGAAGTGTCAAATTCTTAAATAGCGTCATTGTGTTTTCCACTGATTAGTCATAAGTCTTTATGACACTTGTAGTGGGAGTTTTTATGAAATACGTAATAAAGAATGAAATCACCGATGATCTAGATAGTGGTTTCGTTATGACAGTGGATAAAAAGATTAATTCGTAGGAATCAATATAAAGGTTTTATAAATGCTACATAACTGCCACCTAAAGTGTTACCATAGAGAAACCTGACACAATAATTAGATTATATTTAAAGAATCTGGATTTGTGGTCATATCTATATCAGAGATCGATATAGTGGTGCTATGTGAGAGCATGTACATGTTTTCATGTTTCAGTTTCACAGTAGAAAATTCTCACAGATAATTTGTGTACCCAAATCAACCTTGTGTATACAAATAACCAGACCAAACCAGATTAGCAAACTGGATTTGATTGTGGCTGTTTGGGAAATATTAATGTGTGAGTACATGTTATAGCCTTAATACCAAACATGAGTTGGTATTAAGTTTTTTGGTTACTGCCATAATGAAATGCGCTAGCTGAAGAGTGCATCACAATGGTCATCCTGAACTTTTCACGAACTTTCAATCATCACAGAGTAATTATGGTACTTGCTGCATCGTGTCCTTTTTGTCGTGCACAATGTCATCATTTGCCACGCGACATTGACTTTTCTCGTGTGCGTGTCATACAGAAGGAGAGCAGTGGTTCCAGCTGAAGCTGTACTGCGAATGTGGCAAGGCCATGGAGAATTTCCAGTTCACCATTTCAGGTACGGCAGGTTCCCGGACCTCCCCTTTTCCTTTTGGGAAAATAGAATTCAGACGGCTGCTCGGAATAGCCCAGCGTCAGTAGACAGGGGGTTAGAGCAAACGGGAAAGCTTGTGAAACGCGGCGGGTTCCTTCCGTCTGACCACGCCTCTTTTTTTTGGGCAGGGATGGGCAAGCAGAGAGGGGACATCGGCAAGCTCGCCAAGAACATGCAGAAGCCCCACATCCTGATGATGTCACTTCCTGCGGACCGTGTCAGTCATCTCACCTCGCGCAAGAAACGGGCTCCAGGCACCGACCAGACTGGCGCAGAGTAAGACTCCCCCCCCTCCGCCCCCTTTTGTTTTCACTGTATACCTACATTTGAAAGCAGAACTATCCATCCCAAGCCAAACCAAAGCTGGGAATGATGGACATTTTTCTATGCTGGATGTCATTACTTTTCATTGCCAAATAAAAACCTTGAACATATGCCATTCAGTGGCCACGTGGACTTTCCCTGTATCATTAGACTTCCTTCTCATTCCAAACCATGCGCGTTGAAAATTAGGCCTGTGCGTCTCAACTCTGCTCCTTCCCATGGTCCTGTGCGACCCAGCAGGTCCGAGGGCTGCAACGTCCGCAGCCTGTACATCGACTTCCGCAAGGACCTGGGCTGGAAGTGGATCCACGAGCCCACGGGTTACCATGCCAACTACTGCATGGGCTCCTGCACCTACATCTGGAACGCCGACAACAAGTACTCCCAGGTACCCACTGACTGCTTACAGAGGAGAGCTTAAATGGCGGGGAATTTTTTTTTTGGGACTGTCATATCCCTCACGTCAGATGGTTTGCTTGTCTCTCGGGGATAACAGGATGCCCCTGTTGAGGGTGTAGAGTTAGGGGGATTCCGGGTAACTGTCGTATGACATTCTCCGGGGTTTTCCCTTGTCTGAGTCCTCGCTAGCATTGACGCTGGCTAGCCTCATGATACCTTTGTTGTCTGTGTAAAACTGCCACGCTAGTGTACTGAGGTAGTAGGAAACACAGGGGACTTTGTAGGACTGAAGACTTCTGTGATCTGTGACTTTCAAAGCGAGTGTAAACAGTGGAGTGTTCCTCTCTCTCTCTCTTTCTCTTTCTCTCTCTCTCTCTCTCTCTCTCTCTCTCTGTTTCTCACAGATACTGGCTCTCTATAAGCATCACAACCCCGGGGCTTCTGCCCAGCCCTGCTGTGTTCCCCAGGTTCTGGACCCCCTCCCTATCCTCTACTACGTGGGAAGGCAACACAAGGCCAGTACTTCTCAACGACATCACCACCGTCACCGATAAGATTTCCAATAAAGGAGACTTTTAAGCAATATTTAAACTTCAGACCGCACAAATGTAATAATCCATTAGAGACTTTAATTAGACATGTGTCACACCCTCATGCCAATCATTCTGTTGCCTCACATCATTGAACGCTACGATTACTAATGCGATTAATGATTCAGAAATGCGAAGTAACAGTTCGTAGCGCAACAGTGGTTAAGCCTGAGGTAATGATTTAATGATCCCATGATTAGCGCTGAGCTCTTTCTTCATCGGGTAATTTTTTATGGTGGTGGAAAAGGCCCCACGGAGAATGAAACCGCTCCATTGTTTCACCACACACCACACTGTTCACTCCCTGCCTGGCAGCTGGTGCTTGATAACGGCAGAGCTCTGTCACAGGCTGGTTATTGCCTGCTTTGTTTTTCTGGGGACTTTCCTTTTGATGAATCCATTATCTGTTATTTATGTACAGTACAGCCTGTCATGTAATGCCTTTATGAACTTTCAATGCATACATAAATACATACATGTAGGCATGCACACATACATACATACACACACATGTTCACTACATTATTATTGTATCTGATTAACATTTGGCTACGTGTAGTAATGCATAATACATTTTCTGTTAATATGCACACAAATAGATTAGAACTTTATTAATTTTTTTTATTTTTTATTTTTTTTACACTTTGCCGATGCCTTGCATCTCCAAAACTGGAATTCACAGTAAAAGAATAAGGACTTGTTTCTTTATTTACTAGTCAACACAAAATTATGGTTCAGCCACTTGGGATTTTGGACTATTTAGTTTTTTCACTGTTAAATAAACTCTAATAGAGACTTAAAGGAATGGAGGTGCAAATGTACTGTGCTAATGTGCAGAGTTAAAAGTATTTTATCGAATGTTACTGTTTTGGTGTATAATATTCATAGGGCTGGTTGGGAAATTGTGCGTAAAGAAGTCAAAGAAAACGAAATCCGTTTTCAGTGTGCACTTTTGTGCGTGACGCCGATATTATTCCTGCTGTTCCACACCGTTCCGACTTCGCTGTTGGTTAATCCGCGGCCCACAGCCCGGGCCGCTCCTCTGACCGCTTCGTCGCTTTCCTCCGCCCTCGCAGGTGGAGCAGCTGTCCAACATGATCGTGAGGTCCTGCAAGTGCAGCTAAAGCCGCCGCTCCCCGCGAGCTCCGCCTGGCCAGCGCTCTCTCTCCCTCTCTCTCCCTCCCTCCCTCGCTCTCTCTCTCTCCCTCTCCTTCCTCCTGCGTTCGACGGAGGGAGGGAGGCATGCCGCACGCCACGGAGCAGGGAGAGGAAAGGAAGGAAGGATGGAGAGATGTACAGAGAAGGACTGAGGAGAACAGAGACGAGCGGACGGAGCACCAGGAAGAAAAGAACAATCGGGGGCGATCTGCGGAATTTTTAATTTCCGTCCTTTCAACAGAGGAACTGATGGGACAGTACAAAGAACTCGATTTTTAAGCTTTTATATGAAATATTTAATTGTTTTATTATTATATATTTTTTTTTTAGCAGTTGTCTGTTTATAGATTCAAATTAATTTATTTTGTTAAAAGCGATTTGCTGTTTTGGGGAACTGAAACTCGGTGGGAGAGAAATTGACCTTTGTGGTTTTTAAGGGAGTGAGCACTTGCCACGGTAGTTTTTGTAAACCGTAGTCAATAGGAATTAAAATACACTGAACTGGCATGACGAGGACTGTGTCAAAAAATGGCTGAAATTGCTAAAAAGTTCTAATTGCCCCTCCTTACTACCTTACAATTAGGCCTTTACATTTAGGCAGAATAAAAGTGTAGGAAAATGATGCTGTGTTCTCTAAGGAGCAGAGCACTAACGCAGCACACGCACACACAGCCAGTCTCCGTGGAAAAGGCACGACACGAGAGGAGCTTAATCTCGTTGCGCTCCTAGAAATCTCAGTTTAGCCGAAAACCTTTTGAAAGGACAGCGAACCTCGCATCTCAGAATGTCGGTGTGTGCTGATCGGCGACGGGTCAGTTCCTCCTTTGGGCCTAACGGGTCGCGCCTCACACGGAAGTGAGCGCGCTAGCCCAAAAAACCGAAGGTGCGCTTAGAGGCATTGCCCTGCTAGCACACGGTAAAGTAAGGCAGGCGAACGAACAGCTGGCGCCGGCCATGCCGACGATGCTTTCCTGGCGGGAGAGACCTGACTGGCTGTCGTTACGGGCGCTGGACGCAACCCCACCTCCGAGATGGCGTAGACCGCAGACCACGTCTCCCCGTCCAATCCTGGCCGGGCATCGCTGGACCGACCCCACCACCACAGGCCCAGGAGAACGGACTGTACTCTACACTCAACATCACCAAAGGACCCCCACTCCCCTGCACCCACCTCGCCCCCCCACCCCCGTCACAGCTCGACTGCCTGTCACGGGTGTAGGAGACGCCATCCCAGGATGTTCTGGGTTGTGAGCTCTCAATAATTTCATGGTTTTTAAAATTGATTTCATTCTTTTTGTTTGGTGTACTATAGTAATTATGTCTCTGTAATGTCTTCCTCGCTTGTTCCAAGTTTTATTGAGTGTCATGTATTGATAGGGGTATTGAATAACATCAATAATAGTATTGCGAGTGCTAGAATGTTAATTGTCGGGTTGGTTTGAGAGCTGAGCGGTGTACTTGTGGTGGCAGTGTAGGGGAGGGGTGGGTAACTTTATTCATTGTGTTTTTCTGTCACTATTTTAAACAGATCCACATTTTATTTCACAGTCTTTACACCTTTACATTGGTCTTTACAACATGCTGCAGGGTTAAATTATAGATACGTTCGTTAAAAAACGTTCAGCGTCCTTTTTCCTGGTTACTGGAGCTGGCACACACCTTGTATTTAAAGGCTGGAGGTGGCACACACCTTGTGTTATTAAATTGTTTCCAGGTGCTAATCTTGGGGAAAAACCCATGACACATCCATCAGATTCACTCTGAAAATTTAATTATTATTGGCTGGACCGCAACAGCGGGGCCAGCCCTACAAACGCAAATGTCTGTGACTGAGTGACTGAGTGAGTGATGAAGTTACACCATTGGTTGGCCGAGTTATTAAGTTACACCATTGGTCGGCTGGTTGAAGTGCATTAGGTCCAGCCACATACTAGGTTTTGACCTGGTCTTGTTTTCTTTGCACTGGCTATCTCTGTCTCCTTATTTACAGCATCGCCTGCCAGCTACAGTGACCTTACAAGCTAGAAATATCTTTAGAGTACCGTGCCTTTACTGAACACGTTTTCGTGAATGAAACAAAAATAAACGGTTTCCTCTTGTTTTGACCCTTTCTCGTCGTGGTATGGATTCAGAGCTCTGTTCCTTTCCTCTGTCTGTCTGTCTGTCTGTCAGTCTGACTGGCTTCTGACTGTCTGTCTGTCTCTCTGTCTGACTGGCTTCTGACTGTCTGTTTGTCTGTCAGGTCTCAGTTACGCAGGTGTATGAGTATTCTGCAGGGGGGTCTTTTTTTTTTTTTGTTTTTGCGAAGCTGGCTTGGCATTCCCGTTTCCTGGCACCAGGATAATTCCGCTCCAGGGGGTTGTGGGACATGTGGAGAGGGGGTAGGCAGGGACAGAGCAGCTGCGCAGAGCATCGCGGGGGGGGGTTGGGGAGGTGGCAGCTTGGGGTTGGGGGGGGGGGGGGGTGGCAGGTTACTGATGGGTCGGTGCGGTGGCCAGTGTGGAGATGATTGGGGCAGGCCTCGACACGCACTGCACTCAGTTACCCGGGGTGGTGACTGCATGGAAAAATTAAACTCGCTGTCTCACACGAACACTCGCACACGCTGAACTCTCCGACACAGGCTGTGTGTGAGGTCACGCACCCGCATGTACACAGCACATACACACACACACAAGTGCGCACACACGCACAAACACAGTAAACTGTTCAATGTTCAGTCAACTCTTTCAGAGTACATATGACCCTGGACGTTTTACTGCGTACAACACGAAGAGACACACACCCACTTTACACAGTCAGTCGCACATACACACATACCGCACACAGTGTGGAATAACAAGCTCTTGCCGCTTCCCTGGGATACCCAAATTGCCCACAACTCTGGATTGTTAGGGAAATTCTCCTGTACGCACAGAGAGCGAGTTCATTTGGAAGTGTGTAGGTGTGTAAAAAACACTCAGTTCTCCTGACGTTCCTGTGGTTTGCCTGATGCTATTAACGGTGAAATGTTGTCATGAATGGACGTGCTCAAAGGGAATACCTGCCTCCAGTTTTAACTGCCAAATGGCCAGTGGAAAACGTGACTATAGATTTTTGAATGGAATGCTCTGCAATGCGGCCAACTCTTGTCTCCATACACATAGACGGCGATGTTCCGAAGAAATCAATCAAGCTTTGGACAGCAAATAAAAGTTCCGCATAGAAACGGCATCGCTTCCAAATTTCCCCTACATCGCCAAGGGAGACAAAATGCAAGATATCCGTCTTCTGGGAGAACACGCCTGGGTTTCCTTTGTTGACTGATTATCCGAATGTGGAACTACGTGACAGCTTCCCACAAAAGGGGAGGTTACACCTGGTACATTCTCCGTGAAGGGGAAACACAAAGGTGCGGTCGTAAAATCGTAAATCTTCTGGAGTGCGAACGTAAAGGTCCTGACGGAAAGACAAAGCGTACGTGTCCCTCCTCTCTCTGTCTCCATTTTTCACTTAACAGGTGTGTGTGTTTTTGTTTTTTTTTTAATGCTGGCTTCAGGCACTCTGAGAAGACGAGAAGCCATTCTTTTCTTCTGAGACGCCAAATTACATTTTCTGCACGGTTCACTTTTTATTCGTTTTACAGATGCTTATGCTAAAATGCCAGTAAGGCGAAAACACTCATGTGCATGTGATCAAACAACTACCGGATCTTACAGAACATATAAATATGCAGCAGAACAATAGAGCATGATGCTATTTATACTCCAAAGCTGATCAAACTCACGACCTACACAAATTAAATTGTGTTAATTGCTCAAATACTAGATGCCATGCTCCTAGTACTAATCAATATTGCAATCAATGTTACAGCAGTAATCAATATTGCAACACAAGAGAAAGAATTCGAACACGATGGAGAAATAGAGGAACTGCAGTAACTGTTCCTGTAATTGTAAACTGGAGCCCTAGGGCTACTATTAATAGGAGTGGCTATACCGCTAAAGTATACACCCTTGCTTTCACACAAGAAGTGCTTTGCGTCCACGGTTCGTTATAATGATACAGTGTGGAGACATTTAGGAGCTTTGAGAGGTAGTTCTCCGCCACCCATGGTACAGTACCTGACCTGAAGCCAACAGCGTATACAAGCTTCTCAGGAAGCAGGAATGGACTTAATTACAGGAGATGGCAGATTTTGGAGTTCTTACAAGAATTAACAAGACTGTTCTGTTCCTCCAGTAAGACGTCTCAGCTTCTTGGAAGGAAGGGGTAGCGGTATTGTAGCATGGAGGCCCGTTCACAGAAACGGCTTCTCTGTGAAACCCATTCACGTCACATCTGGGAAATATTAGGCGTAAACTGGGTCCAACTGGATTAAAATGATATAATCGGGTCAATTACAATTATTTCAGCAATCGTCATCTCTGCCATGCTGCACCACCAGGGAAACTGACTTTTACATTACCCCGTAATGTTTTTATTTATTTATTGATATTAATATTTAGTAGCATGTTTCACAGGAAGAGAGTACAATTTCCAAAATATAAGCTTGTTGAATGTGACTGTGGTTACCCTGTCATTGGTTCTGAAAAATAATTAGCTGTTTGTATCTTTTAAAATTGGCGAGGCACTTGGAGCTGGCTATGACACCCACAATTATGCGTGGATTGATCTTGTGCTGGAGGTAGCCATTAAAAGGAGGCTTATATAATTGATGTTCCACAAGGCTTGTGACCTTAAAGACCTGCCTCATAGCCCTGTCATATCGAAGCTAACATTTTTTGTTCTTAGTATATTCCCAGAAGGTTAGGGTAAAGTCAAAAGGGAAATTTCCTAAACAGTTTTGTATTCCAGTTAAAACATTTAAATGCTGGAAAGTTATTCCCAGCAATTGCATTGGGAAACTTAGCAATGCTCCAGATTTCCCTATGTGTACTCCAAAATGGTTCTTTATGACTAAATAAGGGAATGTCACCAATGATCTTACATGCCACATATCTTGAACATTTTTCTGTGTCTTTGACAAAACTTGTCTGGAAGCAAAAAGTATCTTCACAAAAGACTATCTGATCAAGGTTCTTGTCATAATTGTTTCCCACAACCTAATGGGAATCTAACTTAAATGTTCCCCAATATTAAACAATGCCGCCTCTTCCATTCCCCTATCCGGATTCTCTGTCCCTCTCCACCCGTCGTCCTGTTTTCTTTTTTGTGATTCCTTTCTTTTTTTGGCTCTCTTTTAACACCTGCGCAGAAAGGAGAGATGGCTATCGTGGTCTGAGCTGGTAGACCATGACTCTCTCTCTTTTTTCCCCCTCTTTCATCCATCCAAGTTCCACTCTTGTCTTCGCAGGTGGGCACTTTGAAGAAGCTCCCTTACTCCCTATCGTTCCATCGCACAGAGATAGGGGACAGGGACAAAGAAGAGGAGCAAGGCAAGATGCACACAATCCAGGTAAAAAAAACCCCAACAGTTATGAAAACAAGAAACTCATGGAAATCCAATCCAAAAAGGTGCTGTCCAAATCTTAGCAAGCAACACTACTGTTCGTGTAATAATACCTTCCAACACTGTGAAGTAGGCCTACAGTACACTGAATGCACTGAGCCACATAGATCAAAAGAATGCTACCCAACCCACACCAAAAGGAAGATGTGTGATCAGCCTTAACCATGGACATGTTTGCGTTTGTCTGTCTTTATGTGCGTAGTTCGGCTTGTGAGGGCCACTTGTCTTAATTCTCTTTGCAGCTCAAAATTTTTTTTTTTTTTAACGGGTTGGCAACGGGGCTCGCAACAGGAACAGACGGCCATTTGAGATCGCAAACAATCCACTTTGCGATGATAAAATGTATCTCAGTTCAGCTCCAGCAGCCAAGCAATTTCCATTTTAAAGTGCAGCGATGTGGATTTAATTTCATTTGTTCTTATTTGTTGGCAGAATTAAACACAAAATGTTAGAAACAGGCTTGCTACTTAGCAGATTTCAGGCTATTCCTTTCAGTAGCTCATGCGAAGATTGGTTGTTATGGCGATAATTAAATTATGAACAATATGAAGTGAAGTGGTCAGATTAGTTCAAATGTGAATTACCCCAAGGGACCATATGGGTGTAGTTTTTTAAATAATAAATATTTCCACTAGGTTTATGATGATTTTAAATGAATGTTTTTTTATAACAAATAGCCTTTCTATAAAAACAATGGCTACAACACACTTCCCTGGGACCATTTTGAAAACTTTCCAAAGTACACAGCGCTATCAAATATGACGGTCTGATCCGGACAACGAATGCTTTCCATTTTGCTCGGACAGAGTTGGCCATGAGCATCAGGCCATATATCATGTTGACAGGTTAAATCTTTCTTTATATACAGTGAAGTTTGGGGGGGGCGGGTGGGTGGTGTGGGGTGGGAGTGCTGTGGTTTCTCTGAAAAGTTCATGTTTCATATGCTTTGCATATGAGTACAAAGAGTCCAACGAAATTTCATGAAATTGTACTGGTTGTCCAGCTAGGTGAGTGGTGAGTTATCAAAGTGAAATAATATACCTGTTAAAAAGAACATATCACTATTTGTAATAAATTCTGTAATATAGCCAGGTAATTAAGTTTATCTTATATAAATGTATCTGAATTTTGTTTAGCTTGTATCTCATGACATTTATTATGGTGGCCACATCACGTAATGTAATGCTGGCTTTTGTTTGTTACCAGGCACAATATTATTTGGTTGAAAAGCTATAAGCCTAAACCTTTCTATGGATTTTAGCTGTGTAAGCTTGACAAAAAAAACATTCATTTTGATAATACAGGATTTTTGTTCCCAGTTGTTTATGAAAAGAGATCGTGTTTTGTTTTTAATGAAAAAATCCAAGATAGATTCATTCAGTTTTTTATGGCTCTTTACCTTCAGATCAAATTTCATTCCCATGTCACTTTAAGTGGGTGAAAAGTGATATTGCGGTGGCAGCCATGCTTTTTCTCATTGCTGAGCTGTTTTGATAGCAATGGCCTACAGAATGCGATCCAAGCGCCATTGGTATTTGCCTCTCATAAAGGAATGGAATTACATACTTTCTCTCCTCCTGGCATACCCACTCCTTCCTTTCCTGTTACTGACGCAATCTATCTCTCCCTCCTCCTCTTTTCCTCCATACTTTCTCTGTGCCAAACTGTTCTCCATGGGACTCTGCGCTATGTCTATATTGCTTTACCAATTATTTCATCATTCTCTTCTTAAATTTGCTGATTTATTATCTCCCTCTCTCTCTTTCTCTCTCTCTCTTTCTCACACACACACACACACTCACGCACGCACACCCTATATATATCCAGCAAAAGCAGCTGCAGAATGCGCAGAACAATTGGCGTTCCTTGATGGGTCCCTTAGCGACTGGGAGTGCACAGCTTCTGCAGCGGTTCCCAGGCGGGGGGTGTAGTGGGGGGGTCTAAAAACCGCAGGGGCCCGGGTTCGAGCCACGCATATTTAAGCGAATCTCCAGGAAGGCCCAGCCCACAAATGGCCCAGTCCCGGGGGGGTCGGTGCACAGCGCACAGCGAAGGCCGAGGGGGGGGGGGGGGGTCGGGCAGTTCCTCGCCATTGCCTCATCGCACCCACCCAGGCCTCGGCCTGCTCTGCCCTCAGCGCCTGGGCTGTGCTGGATCAGCCGCCTTCCTGTGGGAGCGGACCCGGCAACCAATTACGTCCAATCACGTTCTGCCGTGGGTCGAAACGCGCACAGTCCCACTGCAGTCGCGGCAACGGCCGCTCTGATTGACATGGGGCGTGAGAAAGGGTACAAATTGCTTGCAGGCTGTCGGTTCGACACGTTCCCGTCGAGGCAACACTGTCCGTCTTTGTCCACCGGTTGTGTAATGGCGAGGAAACTCTCTGTTTGTTCAGTCTGGATATTATGCTGATGCAATCTTCACATTTGACTTGAAAGTGGCAGGCCACACCACGCCCAGGTTCTGTTTCCTCATCCCCCTCCAAAAAGCGCTTCCACCCTAAAATTACAGAGGTGTAAGTGTACAGTCCCTTTTGTTGGGAGAGTCGCGAGGTCCCGACATCCCATCAAGCTTCCAGCGTTTCTATGGTTACTTTACGGAAACACTGTAACAGAGTTTGCTGTTCACCGTACTGCCTGCTCAGTAAATTGTTAAGTTTTAAATTAACTTTTGCAGAGTGCATATGGTCCTCATTGGACTCATATGTACTCAGCTCGAGTCGAATTAACACTGCACATTTTACTGCCTGCTTTTTACAGGGGGAACGTAGCCTGTAGCTTGTTCTTCTCCTGTTGCCATGACAGGCTAAGGGGAGTGAGATCAGCATAACCCTTCATCATTCATCACCACCCACCCAAACTGCCTGTGCTCCCACACCTCCCCCCACCCCCTCCATACACACACACATATCCACACACACACACACTCTCACACACATACGCATACGCACATACCCACACATGCTGTCCTCTTTGAATTCCCCCAGCGCATAGCAAAGCACATTCCTGTCTTTTTTCCCATTCCGCCTGTTTATGATACACAATCCTTTTAACTTTGAAAGGATGTATGTGTGTGTATGTGTGTGTGTGTGCGTGTGTGTGATTGTGTGTATTTGTGTGTGTGTGTGTGTGTGCGTGTGTGTGATTGTGTGTATTTGTGTGTGTGTGTATGTGTGTGTGTGCGTGTATGTGAGATTGTATGCATCCGTGTGTATGCGTGTCTGCGTCAGAGTGTGCGTGTGTGCAAGTACGTGGGTCTGTGTGTCACAGTGGTCTGACAGGCATGTGGGTTGTAGAGATACAAGAGCAAACACAGATAAAGTATTTGTGTTCTAATTAAAACAGCTGCAGCCGGGGAAAGTCACAGAAGGTCGAGTCAGAGAAAGCCGAGTCATTTCAGACTCTCACTTCCTCCAAACTGTGCTGGAGCAGGGGGCCAGAGGCTATGTAGGGGGCTGAAAGGGAGCTGGTTTTTTTTTTACCCACCTACCCCCTTTCCCCCCCTCAAATACACATGTAGGGGGAAGGAGATGGAAAGAGAGAGGGGCTATTAACTGAACCCAGACCTCAGCGGAGAGTCCTAATTTAATTCAGTTGTTTTTTACTTTTCCAGTCAGGGCGACGTAGTTCGGCCTGGAGACACGGCCCAGAGCAGCGCAAAAACGCAGCGTGCGACAGATCAGAACAGTCCAGAACAATCCAATCCAGGACCACGGAGATCATCACAAACCAGCTCGGAACAGGTAGGAACAGTCCAGAGTAACTGAGAACAACCGGCCCCAGCATCCAGCCCTGAGCGATATAAAACAACATGGAACGTATCAAAACTGCTCCACATCAAGACACAAGGACACTGAAGCTCACAGAGGCTGGTGCTAGAGCACTTCAGCAGTCTAGAGCCAGTCTCAACTAATTAGTTTGGCACTGGCGTGTACACAGATAAACACAGGTAGAAATATGCGGAAGCAAATGCCCCCTGCCCTGAGACAGAGAAGGCGCCATTTTGGCTCCATCGAGCCAGTTTGTTAGGGCCTGCTTATCACAGGTGCCTGTTTTTATTTTGTTCAGCGTAAAACAATCCAAAGCTTCTCAGAAGAGCATAGCACAATCGTGCCACCAGCAAACAGTTTCTTGCAACCAAACCGAAAAAGAAACAGTAAATTAGGATGGGGAGTTTCTCCATTGATTGAAGAAAATGGCGGAGTGACTGAGCTTTCACTTCTAACTCTGGGAGCAAGAGGCCCAGCGAGGTACAGCCCTGAAAATCTACAACAGTAAAAACGGGGCCCAGAGGCTACGGCAACGGGACACGTGAGGTGCGCACACGCTCAGTTACGTAATCGCTCGCAAAACACTCGCCGGCCAGTTTGAGGTCATTCGCTCATTTTGTTTGTCGGAAGCGTTTGCCAGCGGAGGTGAGTGGCTTGAAGGGGTTGTGTAGGGGGGAGAGGGCGGCAAAATCGTTTGCGAGGACGTATTTTGGACTCTCCTTTCATAGAGCAGAAGTGTTTACCTGCCAACGTTTCAAGGCAACGGGACCCGTTTGCTTCGACGGGTGGTCTGGATGACCTCACCTCTGGTACGAATTAGAGTTGAATCCCCTAGAACTGCCACACGCCTCACACACTGCCAAAGGTAACACAACGCAGATCTGGATTCAATCAGCAATCAAGCTTTATTGCACGTTTTACTCTTTAATCTTTACAAACACAGTTTGACAAGTTCAGAAAACACTATAATAACCTGCAAAAACTGTGTCTGAAGAAAAAACACACTGATGTTATGCATTTATACATACATTTAACTGTGCGTCAAAGTAAGAGAAATCCAGGATGTCAAAATCCAGTCCTGAGATCAAACCAAATATTAAACCAACTAGCAAAATATTCTGTGGGGTTTCAATAAGATTTAGAGGAAAAGAATGTTAAATTTGGCACTTCACAGAAAAGGAATCCGGACTGCAACTGCACCCTGTTTCAAAATAAACCCCTGACTTCCTCAAAAGAGCCAGGAGAACCCACAACAAGAAGCACACCTCAATATATCATTGGCATTGTAAAAAATGTGCCTCCCTTTTCCCATTTTTGAGTTTGATACATGAAGATTATATTATCAGTTGTACACAAATCACCATGTGACTAAAAATGTCGTGATATACCATCTATTTCTGATGATATTAACTTAGGTATGTAATATAATTATTTAAAAAACATGTATTTATATGTAATGTTTTTTATTTAAAATGTGTTGCATAATACAACACCTAAAATACAGATATCAAAATATTGTAACTTATCCTACTACATTACTGTACATTTTCCTTTCTTTTACCAAATATTTTCTGAGCTCTTTTGTCATCATGAAACAGCACTAATGCTCGCATATTTCCAATAATTTTTCATACATGAAAAATAAAGTTTATGCACCTTTTCACATATTCCTAATACATGCCTTGTCTTATATTTTTAGGGATAGATATTTTATTTATATTTCTTTTGGGTATAGAAAAGAGGGACTTGAATGAATATGAAATGACAGCAGTGCCACCTCTGACCCAGAATCCTGTTCTGCCTGCTTGTGTTTTGTTTTTAATCAAGCCCATGTGTGTGTGTGTGTGTGTGTGTGTGTGTGTGTGCGTGCGTGCGTATCTGTGTGTGTGCGGTGTGTGTGTGTGTGTGTGTGTCTACGTGTGTGCGTTCACGTGTGTGTGTGCGTGTGTGTGTTAGTTAGTTAATCAGTTAGTAAGTAATCTGCCTTGACTCAGGAATGTGTGCGTGCGCGCACTTTTTGTGCGTGTTTGCGTGCATCCTTCTCCGATTGGAGCGACGCTCGCACGGGCTGTCAGGATGTAATCGCACGTTCATTTTCTCTGCCGTCCGTCTGTCTGTCACCCCCACCGCGCCCCTCCTCCCTTCCCTTTTCATGTACAGACCCATATGTTCCAGGGAAAGAATGTGGCTGTTGCCGCAAAGTAGGTTTGCCCATCTTTGCAAATTTTACCTGACTGCTGTGGCTCAGCCGGGCTTACCGACCTTTTGAATAAAAACTACGTCATTATTTCAGCTTTCTGCTTAAAAGCAGAGGTGCATAGATCCAAGGTATTCGGCAACCACTTTTTAAAAAAAAGATCCACACTCAATGCATTTTAGTAAAGATGAGGATAAAAGTCTCAAACATTTTTGACATATCCTCTTCATCAGTGAAAGGGCATTCTGTACTAATGGATGTTCTAACTCCAAAACATCGCCACAGGTGTGCGAGCTAATTAGCTAAAGAAGCTGCTAATAGCATCCTCTATTTTCAGGTACGGTGGGCTATTAACTGGCGTGGAGCTCACGGCAGTAAATCCGAAACATTACGTAAATTTTTAAACAGAAGCGCGTTGCGCTCTTGTTTAATTCCCACGGGGTTAGAGACCGCACAGTGTGCGCAGCTATCGGGGTGCCTGGTTGGAACAGGGCACCTCCAGATGCTCTGAATCAGCGAACGAGACCTCCGTGCGGTTCGCGCCGTGCAATGTATACCTCGGCTAATAGCTCGTAAATGCAAAGCGCGGTGGCCCGATGCGTAAACACAACAACCGCCGCCGCCGCGCGTTAGCAAGCTTCTGCCGTTAGCCTAGCGTGAAACCGAGGCCACACAGCCAGATGAAAGGACGTTCCCGGGCCCGCTACCGTCCTCCTCTCTGTCTCACGATGACTTGTGGAAAAAAAGGAAAGGTTTTATTAGCTGTGTTCAAACCACCGTGGGCTTCAGACAAGCGCAGGGCTGCTGCTCTTGTGTGTGTGTGTGTGTGTGTGTGTGTGTAGAGAGAGAGAGAGAGAGAGCCATCGTTGACAGGGAACGAGCACTGACCAACGACACGAAAAACTCGCCAGTGTAGCCTGAGCCTCTGCACTAGAAGAGACCATTGTTGATGAGGTCTGTTTGTTATGGGGGGGGGGGGGTGATGTCATTGCCTGAAGGTGCGGGAAGTTTGGGGTGGGCTTCTGAAACGAGCGTGTGAGACAGTGGGAGTGTGTTTGTCGTTTTGCGGTGGCGCGTAGTGCTCAAAGGTTGACATCACAGGGAAATGAGAGTGCAGAATTTTGGGATGAGAGGGCGGCTTCCTCCTTCTGCCTGCATGTATTTATGTGGGTGATACTGGTCAACTTTCACTAACCTCTCTTCTGTTATTCCCATCCTCTGGGTTGGGAATGTCTTCTTAATCTGCCATCTCCCCTGCTTTTCTGCTCTCTCTCTCTTTCTCTCTCTCTCACACACACACACACACGCTCACTCAGACACACACTCATAACGCGCACAGTCGCTGGTCTGGTTTTCTTAAATTTCTCATTTCCTGTTTGGGGCGTGCACCCTGGCCCTTGTTCTTGTTCCCAACACACATCAAAAGGGATAGGAAGGAGAGTGGCGGGCCGGAGAGAGCCGGAAGAGATACAGGGGACGATGGCGGGAGGAAGCTAACGGAAGCCAGGGGGGAGGGGGGAGTGAGGGGGGAGAGGGGGAGAGGGGAGAGATGGGAGGGGGTAGCGTCACAAAAACAGACAGAGGGGGAGGACAGACAGACGGATAGTCAGAGCGAAGACCAATCCAAACGTGGGGGTAATGGCCCCTGAATCATGTTTCTCACTGTCTCTCTCTCTCTCTCTCTCTCTCTCTTTCTTTCTCTCACACTCTCATGGCGATCGCCGTTGTAAATAGCTCCTGTAAACACTGAGGGAAAACCGTGAGGCGTAATCCTTCCAGAGCGATGAGGTCAGGTTCACTCCCTGGCTGGGTGTTTTTTTTCCACTCAGTTTATTTTATTTAAGTCAATTACGCATTTGCAGAATGATTCCCTTAATCCCTCCTAATGAGCCCGCGGTGCCAGCGTATCTGGGAGATGGATACGGTCTCCAGGCCCGGGAAAACTTTTCCAATCATCCAAATCGGGCAGTAATGTCCTCCAGGCCCGCGCTCTTAAAATAGTCACACGAGGCTTCGGCGTTCAGCGCGAGGTCACATGATTGGCCCCAACCTTAATTGAAACAAGGTGCCAGAGGTGAGACTGGCCAAGACCTGGGGGACAACTTTATTGATGGAAAAAATGCCCAGTAGGTGGGGATTTTGAGACAGGGAGGGATAGTTAGAGTCGCAAACTCTACCCAAAAACCCATCGTTACTGATGCGTGTTGGCACTGTCCCCTCCACGCAGTACAGTGGAAGTCTCCCTCATAATGAAAAACAACCTCGACCACTGCCGTTTCCCAGAGAACCTACTCATAATTGGCTTCTGAGAGTCAGCTGGTCAGCCCAGCTCATCATCTATCTCTCTGCCCAACGCGGAGACAGTTGGCATATTGTTCTGCATTCCAGGGTTTTATGTATTGCACAGAACCTCATTGGCAGCAACCGGGGGCGAATACCTTCGTCTATATTTGAAACGGCTCGGTAAGAAATGTAAACAGCCGCTCCGCAAAATATAAACATTCTTTCCCCTCTCTCCTCCCTAATAGACAAAGCACAGATGGGGGTGGGGGGGTGGGGGGAGCAGGGAGGGGGAGGGCTCTGGGGAGGAGGACGATTCTAGCAGCGCCAATATCGAGTGGCATGGGCAGCGGCACGGGCAGGAGTGAGGTCAAACATTTTGGTCAGTTATGCACGCTGTTTTTAGTGTTTCCTACCACTCGGGATTTATCGCCCACTCCCCTCTCTCTCTCTCTCTCTCTCTCTCTCTCTCATTACATTACATCACAGGCGTTTAGCACACGCTCTTATCCACGGCGACTTACACAACTTTTACACAGCATTTACACTGCATCGGGAATCGAACCTGCAACCTTTAGATTACAAGATCAGTTCCTTACCCATTATACTACACTGCTGCCCTGCCCTCTCTCTTTCTCTCTAATAAAATGAATTTTATGTTGATATGTTGATATTTGGGGACTGGGAGATGTACTGTGCAGTATAGTACAAGAGTCCTTAGTTATGTCCTTTGATGGAGGATGATGGAGGCTGAAGTAGAGATGTGTGATCTCAGTAATGACACTGTTGACAGCCCATGTACTGTAGGATGGTATGGAAAACGGGAAAAAGTGTGTGTGTTTGGGAGGGTGGGAGTTGCATATATGTACAGAGGGGGTTTGTCATTTCCCCCATTTATTGAAATGTGTTGGATATTTAGACTTTTAACTGCAAAGGCTGTGCCTATAAAGGACTGGTTAAGGGTCAAAAGGTCTCTCTCTCTCTCTCTTCCTCTTTCTGAAGAAACCCCCCCGCAGTTCTGTATTGAGAGGCAAAGGTCATCCCACCTTGATGATCAAACACAAATTAAGCTCTGATGGTCTGGAAAGGATCTGAAAAACCTCACACGGAGACTCAGGAACGTGACCAATGGGAGAAATTAATGAATAAAACCATTAAGGAATGACACAATTACAAGGTTTCCTGCATGACATACTCCCCCTGACAGGAGAGAAGGATTGGGGGGGGGGGGGTGGTCTGAAGGCAAGAAATGAGCGGGAAAGTTCCTGACTGCATCTTAGATAAAGAACCATGAAATAAAAAGAAGGTGAGAGAGGAAGAAAGGAAAAAAAAAAACGGGTGGGCTGGGGGAATGAAAAATGCCGTTTGAAGTGGCTTTCAAACAAACATGTGTTTCCAATATGCAGCCCCCCGAACGGCAGAAGCCCTCCTAACTCTTCCCATCGATGAAAGTAAAAAAGGACGAAGAGGTACGGAGAGAGTGAGTTTATTAGATGACTCTACGCCTGTGCTATTTCGACGCCATTAACTCTTGGACCCGTCAGTGCCTCAACATGGGGGGGCATCCCTCCCAGGAGAGCAGGGGTAGTACCTTGAGTTCAGCACATACCATCCAGCTAACCCCCCCACACCCCTCGTCATCCCCATTCCCCCAGGATACTGACACATCCCTGACACACACACGCACACACACACACATGCACGCACACATGGCACCGCGTTCCTGTACAGCTCACTCAGTCCACGTATGGGCGCGGGTGAGCTGGGGAGGTGATGGCGTGCGTGGTCACGAGTTGGGTCTGAGCGGGATATGATTTGACCCATCGTTACCCCCCCGCCCCCCCGGTCCGTTACCGTCACCGGCTCACGCCCTTGGCATTTCGGAGCTTCCGCTTCGAACCCTCGACCCGCGTCAGTCTCCTCCCCACGTCGTTTTTCCTTCGAAGTCTGACTAGGCACACTCTTCCCTCTCCCACCGACTGTTTAAATTTTCCCAGGCCTCCCACCCGGCGGATTTGACGCGCAGGAGCGGGTAACTCTCTCTCTCTCTCTGTTTACCTCCCGCTTTGTCTCTCCGCCTCTCTTCCCGTCGTCTGTACACCCACTCGTCTCTCCCTCCTTCTCCTTCTTTGGCTCCAGTCCTCTCTTTCACACAACCGCCGTTATGCTATCCTGCAGTAGTTCCCCCTCTCCTTCCCCCCCGCTCCGAGTGCGGGCCCGGCTCTCCCGAAGCCCCCCGCCGGGGTCGCCCCGCTCCAGGTCGCGGCTCGCGGTGAGGCGCAGGCGGCCTCTGATGTCATCGGGGTGGCGGACCTTAAGGAGTGAAAGTTAGCTCGCACGGGCTCACTCACACTTTCAGTATGACCCTGGGAGTCGGGTGGGGGGGGCTGGGGGGGGGGGGTGAAAATGAGTCACGACGCACCTCAGGCCTTCTCTTTCTCATGGGAAATCCCGCGTGAGTCAGGGAACTCCAGACGGGACTCTGTGTCAGTCCGTCTCTGTCTGTCGGTCTGTCTCGCTGTCCTCATATGGCACTCGCATACCTTGTCTTGGCAGTGAAAGAAAATTACAGGCTTTTCTTTTCACACCATTTATAGTGTGTGGCCTGCAAAGCTACATAACAGAGTGACATGAGGACGCTGATGTTTTGGCTAGAAAGGCTTCCTCAGTCCCTCACGATAAAAATGACATGGAAAATTAGCCTTTTCACATGTGAAAATCACAGTTTCACACGTGAATTTAACATTAAAACATTTAGTAACATGAATTTAAACATTTGATATAATTAACATATTCACGTGAAAAGAAAATGCGACTGGACATTTTCACATGTGATTGGCTTTCTTCACATGGGAATGAAAATTTCCACATATGAACAAAAAATAGGTCACATTGGGTCATTTGCATCATCACGTTTTCACACGCCACTGACTTTTTTGTGAACTACAATTTTCACATTCGAAAACAAAACATTTGATACAGCGATATAGCATCCCAATGAACACGAGCTTGAATCTAGATGAAATCTAGCTGTCTCGATGGCTGGAAATCTAGGTTGAGAGATGTTTTGACATAAATGGACTAGGTTAGCTCATGTTAACTCCAGTTTAGACCAGGTTTCACCAAGGTATAACCTGGCGATGTCCAAGTTGGCTAAAAAACTTTCATTTTTCAACCAAATGTAGCGAGGTATATACCATCTACGTTCAGTGAAAACCCAGCTAAATTTGGTTGAAAAATAAAAGTTCACGTGTACTCTTCACATATTGAGTGACTTTTGAACATGTGGCTTTTGAACATGTGATTTATTTTTTAAGGAGAGTGTCTTTGATGAAGATGGTGAACAGACTGACAAAAAGGAAGTGACTGACAGTTCAAAGAGTTTTTAAAAAAGGGTGTACTGCCCATTCTGCAAACTCAGCAAGTGTTTTTTTTTTTTTTTTTTAATGAGAATTCCACTATATTGAAACAAACAGCAAGTGTATCAAACTCCGCCATGACGTCGTCTTCGTCTGCGCAGGGCAGTGATTATAAAACAGCGCGTCTGTTTGTTTGATGTCTAACTCCCAAGTGGAGAGCCACTTGTTTATTTTTGAGTAAGGTACTTCACCTGAATTTCTTCAAGAAACTATTCTGCTGTCAAATTAAAGAATTCTAAGAATTTCAGTCAGTTCAGGCTGTGGACCTCTCAGCTTCATACTCTAATTTTGGCAGCATTTTCTCCCACATGATCCAACTTTAGATTATAATATAATATATAATATAATATTATATATATATGTGTATATGTATATGTATAAAATATCTATATCTATGTTAGAAATTTAACATACTTAACGTGCTGGACAGTCACATATTCCGCTCAAGAGCAATAGCGTGTAATGAAAACGTTTTTCAAATATTCTTAATACTTTAACAACAACAACAAAAAAGACGTTTTTTATGGCTTTGTGACTCAGTTTTCGTAAAACCATCCCAAATGGGCTCTCGACCCCCAGGGATGTGAACCGACGATCAAACGGGTTTACATGCTGTGGGTCAGCACAACGGCAGCAGGACCGAGCGCGAGCTTTCTCACATGTGCCTGGCAGATGGCAGGGGAGCCGGAAGGGCGCTGAGCAGCTGTGCGGGTCTGCCTGACAGACGCCTTGCGCCCGCGACTCCCGCGGGTTCGGCTCGGTCCGGTCAGCCCGGTGGGGTGTGGACGGGGGTGGGTGTGGGCACTGACGAGAAGAAGCGCGAATCTCGGGGGCTGGCGTGACTCTGTGACTCTGTGAGACTGTGAGACTGTGAGACAGCGGACGGCGCCCGAGTGCGATCGTTTGCGGACAGACACCTGCGACTCCCGCCCCTCCCTGCTCGCCCTTCTGGTTTCCCATAAGTCCACCCTGAGAGTCCAGCTGGCAGGAAGCGCTCAGCCACTTCAAACAGATTTGGGGGGGGGGGCTGGGGGAGGTGTAAGGGTGTGGTGTGGCGGTGGCAGCGGGGGCCTCTTTTTCATGGACATTTGCCTAGCCGTGGGGTTAACACGTTGCTAGTAAGCAGCGCTGCATCTCCCACCTGCAGCTTGTAAACCTACTGTCCTTTACCCTCCTGAAAAGGGTAAAGCCTTCTAATATTAATCCCAGTGTTCCCAGATGGAGGCCTACAGCACAACATAGCTGCAGCCATGTTCCTTTTCCGCAAAAAGGTTACGCAATGCAATATTATTACCAGAGTGAGTCATCGCATAGCAGGCCTTCAATGGAGCTTTGGTGCCCCCTCAGGTTATTTAGGGTAGTACACCAGTTAGAAAAAAAACGGCCTTAAAATAGAGACCAGGTTTTTTTTTTAAACATTTTTTTTTTTTAACATTTATTAACATTTGACATGTATTGACATTCTGATTGACTTAATTCCCAAAGTTATCAAGCTTCCATCCCTTAAATACAAAAAAAGTAGAATGAAATCCAATTTATTTGTATAGCATGATTCACAATACGTTTGTCACAATAGGTTTTAAAGCAGACGTCATCTTAAAAAATCCCCTGGAAAAGCAAACCTAGAACAACATTGACAAGGAAAAACTCCCCCTTTCACCTTTTCTTTTAAAATCACATTAATTCACCATTAAAAAATGCCCTTGAATACACATCCCAAGTAATTCCCAAAATGATGACTCAGTAATGCCCATTGTCACTGAGGTTTAATGATCACTGTCGGTACGGGCCGTAATTACTTCATTGGACCACTGTGAGGCTTCACAGTCAGAAAGTATTAACAGCATCGCGTGCTACAATAGATCCGGATCTGGAACCCTAACAGTCTGAGTCTTCTGAACGAGATGTTTTTTCCCCCCCCTAAATGATTATGAATCTGCTGCCTTGTTTACTGCTATAAACGGTAATCACCACCGTTCCTGACACGGACGCTCTTCCAAAAAAAAAACTGAGCGCGCCGCTACCACTCTTGGACTTCCTTGTCCCAGACCAGCTGCCCGTGGGGCCCCGCCGCCCCCCGGGGCAGCAGGGCCAGGTAGACGGGGGTCTCGGCCCCTTCCTCGGGGCTCTTGGGGGCCTTGGGGCCCGCCATGTCCGTGCGGACCCAGCCGGGGCAGCAGGCGTTCAGCAGGATGCCGTCGCCCGCCCGAGTCTGGGACAGGACACGCGCCTGGATCCGGGAGAGCACCGTGACGCCGATCTGCGAGGGGACGCACGGACCATCAGGCAGTGCAGCGCTAGCAGACTTACAACTTTTACATAGCATTATAATATAATAATTATACAGCTATAATATCATCTAACAATTTAACTAATAATGTCAACAACCATATACACAATCAAGAACGATAGAAGCCATTATCCACTTCTTCTCTTCCTCAGCATCATCATCAGTCTAGCAGTAGATTATAACCATATAATTATGAATCATAATACATTTATATATCATATAGCAACTTTAGCACACACATACAGTAAAAACAAAACATTTGTCCTAGATATAAAGAATAATGGGGAAACATTTTAATTACAAAACTATGTTGACAAATTTATCAGCATTCTCGAGATGGGGCCGCTTTAGATATATGAAATGGTACTTTTTCACGGCACTGTATATTCAGGAGCTCCCTTACTCCCACCCTCGATAGCATCCGTGTGTTGGGGTCCATTAAGGTTCAGTGAGGTTTCGTGGGAAGTGAGTTTCTGCGGGAGCAGCGCAGTGAAATAAAAACAACTCTTGTACAATAAAACACGCGCCCCTTGACACTACAACTGATGAATTTACCCATTAACAGAGCTAAATGCAGCTAAGCTAATGTAGTTGAGCTATGTAGTTAAGATGACGTCTACTCGTCAGCCAAAAACTGGCTCCCCTATCAACATTCCCTCATGGATGCAGTGTTTTCTAGCACCAAAAGAACTATACTTAGATTTAAACCAACAGACAACAACGCCGTGGTGAGCAGAATGAAAGGGACTCCACAGTTGTATGCTCCTTTATTATTATACTCATTTATTATCAACATCGACCATTTAAGCTTGGTCTCACGGCAATATATTCTATGAACATAACTACTGTGGCATTACTTTCTAGAGCTGAGGTATAAAATTCAGATACATATATATTTATATTTATATATGTGCATATAACATTATACTCTTGTCCATTAATGCTCTCAACTCTGACCCCACTATGGTAATGTCAGTGACTACAGCAACATGCTCATAACATATGCATACAATGACCAAACACACTTAAAGGCACATTCCCTAAGAATGACTGTTACGCCACCTAGTGTCTTTATTAGTCAGTAACCTTCACTTTCTTAGAAAAAATTTTTTTCTTTGAAAATCATTTATTTTCCACATGCCTGTTTATCAAAAAAAAGTTCATAGTTTCTTCTGTAATGTAAAATTAATAATTGATTTGACCTCTGCATCAGGCAATGATTACCTCCAGCCAACCTGGACCATCACGTATTCTGGGCTGACTTACAATTAAATTAATATTTTATTTTGGGCTCCCTCACTGCTATATTCTCCCCAAATGTGTAGCAGGCGTAGCCTGGCTAGCTTTGCCGATAAAATCTATGGACGAGTGAGAGGCCTGGACTCGAATCCCACCTCAGACTCAGGCAAATATCTAACTAGTTACACTGGTGCCTACTGACCCGGATCAGAATTGTAATCAAAAAGTGGTTGCTGCACGGAGTGTAGCACAGTGCGCAAGGAACTGGGCTTGTAACCGAAAGGTCGCAGGTTCGATTCCCGGGTAGGACACTGCCGTTGTACCCTTGAGCAAGGTACTTAACCGAAATTGCTTCAGTATATATCCAGCTGTATAAATGGATACAATGTAAAAATGCTATGTAAAAGTTGTGTAAGTCGCTCTGGATAAGAGCGTCTGCTAAATGCCTGTAATGTAATGTAATGTAATGCTGCAGAGTTTCAAACGGAAAGGCAGTCAAAGGAGGGTGAGTGTAGGGGGTGTGGCTCGGCTAGTTCGCTAGTGAAGCACAGTACGGGTGCCGCAAAGCAAAGGTCTCATAGCTGGTTACCGTGACAGCACTCTCTGGCGACGCAACCCTCAAAAACAAAACAAAAACTTCGAAAACAACGACGTTGCCCTTGGCCAGGGGCGATTACACCTTTAGCTGACTGGTGACGCATTTGCCTATGAAATCTCAGGACAAGTGAGACGTTCTGGTTGAAATCCCACCTCGAACTCAGGCAAATCTCTATGTGGTCAGAGACGCAACGATCCCTACCCAGTTCGGTTTACCTTGGTGGTGCCGTAAGCAGTGGTGGGCCAGCCCTCTTCCTTGTGTTTGCCCCGCTGAGCTGCTTTCACAAACTCCTCCATCAGGGAGCACAGCTCCTCCTCCGACAGCTCGGCATCACGGAACCTGTGAGGCACATCACAGTACATTACAGTACATTTAGCAGACTCTCCTTTCCAGAGGGACTTACACAACTGTTTTACATAGCATTTACATTGCATCCGTTTATGCAACCCACACCAACACACATCTGCTCAAGGAGCAATGGGAAAAACACAGAGTGGGGTGCATTTCTGCACTAAACACTTGCACAGAGATGCATATTAGCACATAAGTGGGCAGGAGGAGGAGGAGGAGGGTAAAGAGAGAAAGAGAGAAAGAAAGAGAGAGATGGGGAAGAGAGAGAAGGAAAGACAGAAACTGGAAAACCTGAGGATGCAAGAATACGAAGCATGAGAGCCACGCGACTCAAGGGAAGAAAAAATAAAAAAGAAAGAGAGGATTATGGGTAGAGAGAAAGCATGGGTTAGAGAGTCCTCTTTTCTATTCCTCTAGTACACATGGAGTGGGGGGGCAGTGTTTATCCAGTAGTTTGTTTATGTTTCAGTCTTGCAGAACAAGGAGAGATTTTTATTATTATTATTATTATTATTATTATTATTATTTTTGCAAAAAATAGACTAAATGATCTTATTCCATAAAATTCACCACTGGAAACCGGGGCAGCAAGGGATCTGGCGGCCTACTTTGCCTGCAGCTGGGGGCTGCACTGTCCAAGAGCCCGCTTACTGACGAAGCTGGACACGTTGACCACGCGGGCGCAGGGCCGCAGCAGCGGAAGAAGCGCGCGGCTCACTTTCAGCGTCCCCCAAAAGTTGGTGCGCATGGTCACCTCAGCCTGCTCGCTGAAGGGCTCCACCGCATCATCTTGGATAAAATAAGAGAAATGAATAAATGCGCTACTGCTCTAATCAACGGAAACAATAACGTATCATAGCACGAGCTATACATAAATTGAAGTTAGCTAGGGCCAATAGTAAAATAACACCCAGATGACGACGGCTAGCTCACAGAAACACCGGGGACTAAGGTTGCATTCAAGCTGCCTCAGACCAATAGTAGGTTATAGCATGACATCGCATGACAGACAGCACGTGGCCTACAGCCTGCACATTCATTATTTAATTAATTTATCATATCAGTAAAATTACCAGAACATAAACAGTAAAATGCTCAGTGTTGCTTACAGAGTAGAAATGGTCCCTATTGGACTCACTCTGTTAGTGTAGAATTAACTATGGATAATTTGTTGTGTATGAAGTACACTCGTTGCCGCTAGAATATAATATTATTATTGGTAGCAGTAGTAGCCAAATAATAGTAGTAGCACTAGTTGCCTAGTAGTAATAGCCATTTTTGATTTACTTTCATTTTTATTAAACTAGTTGTACATCTATACCAAAGTGCTTTCAAATCAATAACACTATATGCAGTTACCTACAGTAACAGAAGCCCAAACGCACTTTGCACGCTCGCCCTCTCCCCTTTCTGTAGTCATGACCTACCGACTGAGGCACCTAAACATTTGTGACATGATCTGTGCGGTACAGTGCCGAGTCACAGAGAGCCCGGAAAGAAGCTGTTCGTGCATGTTCTACTATGCGCTAAGCATACACGGGCAAAAGGAAGTGTCATTTACTCTTGTAAGCGATTCCCGCGTTGTTAACCAGTACATCCAATCCTCCATATGTGTTCTGCAAGAAGTCTCTCAGACGCTCGGCGCTGGTCTGGTCACAGACATCAAGTTGGTGGAAAACCGTCTCTAATCCCTCCTCTCGCAACATATCTACCGCTTCGTGTCCGAGCTTTTCATTTCTAGCAGTGAGGACCACATCCCCGGGAAAGCCAGCTCTGCAAAGTCCCCGCACGATCGCCAATCCAATGCCTTTGTTGGCACCGGTAACCACTGCCACTGCTTTGGACATTATTTCCAGGGAAAAAATGGAGCCCGCACCGTGCTGGACAGCAAGCAAGGTTATAAAATAAAAGGGAAAACCCTCCTCTTTCACTCATTGGCTATGAGACGGAAACAGAGTCAGCCAGCCTCCTTATTGTACATTGTGCTATATACTGGATAAAATGTGCGAAGTCACGATTGCCAGTTAGTTATGCAATCACTTGTCAAAATGCATTTTGCACAAAGGTTGCCTGTCACCTAACCTGTTTTGTGCGTTTTTTGTTTGTTTGTTTTTTTTTGGAGCAGCTGTAGTTTACATGACCAGCCCAAAGGCGTCAGTGCAACAATACTATTGTCCTAGCCTATTATTTCAATTTCACGTTCATACGTCAAAATTATGCTGTGCTACAATAATAATAATAATGATAATGATAATGATAATAATAATAATAATAATAATAATAATAATAATAATAATAATAAACAGAGTAAAATACATTATACAGTTTTTTTTTTCTTTTTTTTTCTTCTTAGGTCACACACACACCTTAAACAATACTGTCGCATCTCTCTCAATGGCATGCACAGATCTTTGGAGAAGAGTTTTTCATTTTTCCTTTGCTATATTGTTGTATTGTTGTTGCTTGTGTATCTAGTGTTTAAGGGCTCTCCTATGACTTTACATACTCTGTAATAAAACAACAACCTCATGAGAAATGCATTTCTTTGAAGTTACTCTACACGCTCTAATGAACAAAATTAACTCTCCCTCCTTTCTGGGAATTTTGGGGAATAACAGAAAACAAAATTGGGGAAAACATGATGGAGTCGTGATGAAAAATGTGCTATAGATTTTCAGGAGCTTGGTTAGGGTGGGGACTGTTTCCATCATGTTTTCTTTGAGGCACTGCAATGTGGCTTGTACACTGCTTCTGGGGAAGGAGTAGAATGAGTGGAACACTTTGAGTTCCGTCAGAAGATTCTCTCCATCCGAGTCACGGAACTGACAGATGTTTGTGACAGACTGAGCAGTCTCCTCCATCTATTCTCTTTGTCTAGTTGGTTGATTTGGTCTGAGAGTGCACGGCAGTGAGGATCGCACCAGCTGGGCTTTTATCCTTCCCCCTGAAGTGCCCTGTCATCTGCTGTGCCACCTCCTTATTAAGAGACTTTTTAAAGGGCACCACTTAATCCACCTGCACTGACTACAAACACACATGTAAACAGACGACACAATTATACAAGCACACATATATACATGCACGCACGCACACACACAAACACACAAACTCTCTCTCTCTCTCTCTCTCTCACACACACACACACACACACAAACATGCTTTAAATTAAGGTTTTTTTTTAAACAAGGGCTATTTCAGCATTCAGAGGAAAAAGCGCACTCCCTTAAATATACATATTTAAGTCTTTAAAATTAAACTTTTCTGCAGTACAGCTCAAACATTCATGTTTTCAGATTTTGCTCAAAATATATAGGCTCAAAAATATGTAAAGATAATGAAATTAACAATTCTGAATAAGGACATAACTGCATCCTTGCTGTAATGTGTAGGCCTATTTATCATACGACAGACCAAAAGAATAATTTTCATTGGGCTAAGAGGAAGGAGAGGAGATCACATGTATAACTTATTCAATTCATTATTGAAAAAAATCTATTATGTAGTGCGTTTGTGTTAATTAAATTTGACTTGTTTGGTAATAGGAAATCTAAGTGACAAGCTAACAAAATGATGTATTTGCAATTGGTGGTGGCCCTGATAACACAACTAGACAGTCCATGGTTTAGCTGTGTCTAGTTAATCCATTTTGGCTCAATGGAGAAATAATTCAGTAAAACGTTTATATAATTTGTAAGGCCTCCACTATATTGGTAGAGCAAGGTGCTGAATTCAGTGGTTGGCGACCCTGATCTGGAAGCGTAGAAGTGCCTCTGTTCTATTCCATTTTTACTTGTGTTGCTAAAACTGTCAATTAAATATACATAACAGGTATGTTTTCAGATGCTCGAATTGTGCCCTTTTTGCCATCAAAAATATTTGACTTTTATTATCCTTTTGGCACTTCAGGGTTTTCTTTGCTGGACGATGGGACACGTAAGTCCCGCCTATCCAAAGTTATAGCCAATGAAGCTACACAAGCTGTGGCTCATGGACCAATGACGCGAATAACAATGGAAAATTTGACGAATGAGAAGTATTCAACACCAATTCCAGTGGTCGGATCTGCGTCGACTTCACATGTGAGCCGTAATGGCGTCGGCTTTCAGAAAGAGGCTGATTTGCGGCAGTATTTCCTGAAGTAACGTGATGTCAGAATTTGCGACCGTTTACCAAATAGCCATGGCGGACGTAACGAATAACGACAGCGTGAAGATGGCGGAGGGGGAGCGGAGTGCCGAGGAACTCAAGGAGAAGGCGAATAAATACTTTAAAGGTAGATTATAACTGCAATCATATACCATTAAGGATTGTGCACGTGGTTTAGACACAGTGGAACCATGAGAGACTAAAGCACTGCTACGCCAGAGAGATCTATCTAGCTAGCAACGGCTTAGTGAATCCCCTTTCAAAGCCGGTGGTAATGTTACCAAAGGAAGCGTGCCTGACTGAGCGAGGAAAGACTGCGTATGGAATAACTTAGCCTACCGTTAGCTCTATTATACGAAGGGCTTGTTTGTCAATCAGTGATCTCATTTCATATTCCTGTATTCAATACAAGAAAATGTATCTCAAATATTTATAATAATACTTGTGTAGTTTTTGGGTAATATTCTGTGTTAGTGCATCATATTAAGGTCAGTGGTTGCATCTGACTAGGTGGCTAGCTAGCTATTTAGGTGTCACGACTGAGTGTTCTTTTTAAGACAACGTTAGCTATGTTCATTTTATGACATAATGCGATTAGTTGGCTATCAGTCCGCCAAGAAAGGACTCGTCTTCTTATGACATCACGATGCGGTCTAGGTGCTCATATATTTTATATTTTGACGGTAGCTAACGTTAGCTGGCTTAATAAGTTGACTGGTCTAAGGCATTTACCAAAATCAGTGTGTGATAACTTGTGGACGAGTTTACGACAGATGTGCAACTAGTTTTAGCTAGCCTGAACGCAGTATGGCTGATACAACAGCTAACGTGCAGCGTTGCTACTAAAATGAAAACGTGCCGTGTAGCTAGCTAAATGCACCAAATTTAGCTTGCTAGCTGGACTGAGAGACAGTCGCTACACATAACTTTGATAATCTAATTCTCATCTAATTCTGGAGATTTGAACCTACAAAAATAGTAACAAGGGCAAATACCATGTGCCGTAGTGTCTAGATAAAGCTCCCGCCAACTGTAGCTTTCTATATTAGAAAGTGAGTGCGTTTCCGCCCAGCTAACGAAATTGCAGAGCTAACGTTACAGATGGGACATAGGGCCAAAATGCGTCTGTCTTGAACAGGTAGCTTGTAGTTGGCCAGTACGATGAGCAAGGAATCATCTTTTAATAAAGGTATTGTGGCAGCCAAAGAAATGAAGAAGTTTGTATCGATTACTAGAGCAATGCAATTAATGCATGTAAGTATTACTCGTTACAAATACACTTTTAAATATAAAGTTGCCTAATGGATATTTGTTAAGACAAAAAAGATTAATAGAAGTCTGCATACAATGCATGCCGATGCGTACTCCAGTTTCAACGGTATCTAGTAGTGTTTAAAATGGAGTAGTGATCTTTGATAACCAACATTCTGGGTATTTAAAATGGTTTGACACAAATGGTAAATGGACTGCATTTATATAGCGCTTTTATCCAAAGCGCTTTACAATTGACGCCTCTCATTCGCCAGAGCAGTTAGGGGTTAGGTGTCTTGCTCAAGGACACTTCGACATGCCCAGGGCAGGGTTTGAACCGGCAACCCTCCGACTGCCAGACAATCGGTCTTACCTCCTGAGCTATGTCGCCCCCTGACACAGTCAGTAACAATATGGATTTTTAGAGCACATTACCCACAAATCTTGGTAATCTGGTTTGCAAAGAACCTTGCATCAAACTAGTTGTACAGTGAACATAAGAAGATACCTGATCAGGGGACGAATAGGTTGTCAGATATAGAGACAGTTTTGTGGGAACTTCAGCAGGACACCAGGGTTAACACCTCTACTATTTAGAGAACCCCTGTGGGATCTTTCATTACCACAGTCCTAGTTCAACATCTCATCCGAAGGATGGCACCTTGTACGGTTTGTTACAAGAATTCAGTTAAGCAGACTGTGATGTGTAAATAAACCACTAAGCATCATATCAGCTGTTCTGCCTGCTACCCTGCTTGCAAATAAATCACAGCCGTAACTTAAATTACCTACTTAAACTTCATAGTGTCTTTTTAGTAAAAATATTACCCCTCAGTTATAACATGTTCTGACTACCTTTGTTATCTTTATAGACAAACGTTGATTAAAATTTCACACTTCCGCTGAAAAAAATTCTAATGAGGGAACCTTATGTGAACCTTGAGGACAAGTTGCGAACTTGGAATCATTTTACCTTATTTTGGTGTGACTGATTTTTAAGAGGGTAGGAAAGCAATTCAGTTCCACCCTCTTCCCTTGTCCCCTGTTCTCAGGAACTGGAATATCAGTTCAAATACCAGTGATGATGTCAAGGGAAGCGATGGGAATTAAAATGGACTAACAAGAAGGGAAATTGTTTTCTTTGCAATGACCATGCTGTTGTGGAAAATGTAGCTTCATCGTTTGAATGATCAAGCTGCAGATCTTGCGTTTTTTCAAACCGCAAAATTGTTAGCGGAGAGGCGGAGAGGCACAGAGACGTTATGTGGGAGGGTCCTCATCGAGTATTTTTGTTATTCATTGAAAGAACGTCCGTGTGGTTCCGTTTCAGATAAGGACTACGACAATGCCATCAAGTATTACACGGAGGCCCTGGAGCTGAACCCGGACAATGCCATCTACTACAGCAACCGCAGCCTGGCGTACCTGCGCACGGAGTGCTACGGGTACGCCCTGGCGGACGCCACGCGCGCCCTGGAGATCGACAAGAACTACATCAAGGGCTACTACCGCCGCGCTACCTCCAACATGGCCCTGGGCAAGTTCAAGGCGGCTCTCAAGGACTACGAGACGGTGAGTGGGGTGGCCCGTGGACCTGCTTCGTGCTACCTAATCGAGCGATCGTTTTCTCGTTGGGTTAAGGGAGTTTGGCAGACGCTCTTGTCCAGCGCGGCATAAGCAGTTTTCTCGTTTTTGCATAGCATCCATGTTTGTTTATGCAGCAGGATGTTTTACTGAAGCAATTCAGGTTAAGCACCTTGCTCAAGGGTACAACGGCAGTGTAAACCTGCAACCTGTAGCCCAGTTCCGTAACAATTACACCATTATTGAATGTTACTTCTGTTTTAGGACGTGAGCCTAGGAAGCCCTTTAGTGTTGTGTATATAATTTCCATAAAAATAAAAAGAATCTATATTTTCACGATTGCATGAGTATACTACACAAAAAACCCTTAGAACTAACCTCCAGACCTGTCTGGCTGCTACATTAGCACCTCAGGCCAATATTAAGCTTTGCCACTAATGTAGTCGGTCTTAATAATTAAGGCCGCTCATTTGTTTACAGACGTGTGGGCATGTTAAAATGTCTCCCATGATGCACTGCTGCTCAGTACATATTGAAAATAAGGGTGCGTGTCCGATGCCACGCCTGCAAAGATATGTCTAAGCTGTGAAGACTGGGAGTGTTCACCGTTTGCACGGTGCAGGCACAAGTGCTGTGTCATGGTCTGTTTTTTACGTGATGCTTTGCTGACACAAAGACATTGATTTAAAAAAAAAAATTTTAATGGCTAAGGATGGGATGATCACGAGGATCAATTGAAAAGAAAATGTATAAACGTCAGTATGCGCGGAATTGAATGAAGATCCATCACCTGAGCGTGTTCATTGATCAGACGGACGAGAAGCAATTTACTGCCTAGTCACCATGAACATCAAACTCTGTTATGTTGGTAATTGTAACATGAGTGAGCTGCCTGGATTTTGCCGCGTCATTGATTTTGCAACTAATAAGGTGGATGCTGAGCAGTTGGAATAATGGTGATATCACATATCTTATCATCTGTGTGGTAATCCTACATGCATTTGACACGATTTCAAAGTCATTATTGGTCCATCTTGTACATCGCTGTGGTGTGCACATTGCAGTTTTGCTCTGTTTAAGGTGGTAATGGCAGAGATAGACTGTGTATGAGCCAGCCTGTACAATCCATGGGAATTTGAGCTGGAAGCCAGGAGTACTAACCTAGGAGAAGGGGTGAACTAGCTAGTTAGTGAGGCTGAGGAATTCTTGGCAAAAAAAAAATGCAGATTAGCTTCTGTAGAGTTAACGTAAAAAAGGGGGGAAAATTTCAAGTGAAATTTTGAATATTGTCTGAATGGTAATTTAGCCGTTACCTTGTTTAAAGCCTTGCCTCTCGTAGGACAGTAATGTTGTGTAATGGTTTGGGACTTGGTGTGTTTCAACTCCCGGATTGCAGGTTTTGTTCCCAGGTGGGGCACTGCCACTGTACCCTTGAGTAAGGTCCTTAAATTGAATTGTTTCAGAAAATATCCAGCTGTATAAATGGAATCTGTATAAAACGCTTTGGATAAAAAGTGTTTGATAAATGCCTTAAATGTAATTAAAATCACACTTAAGTCATTGATCAAAATTAATCACTTCTTACTGGAACTATGCGGAAAAGATTTGAAAGTTATGGCAACACCTAGCATACGTGGCAGTGATTATGCTGACACACAGGCTTGTTTTTGTTTTTGGATGAAACTCAGGAATACTGTATTGCTGTAAACTTTGGTTTATTTTTAATGTTATAGTGTGATGACATTAACAAGAAACAAATGTCCACAATATAGGAATGTACATTTGGAAAGACATGGAAGTCACGCTGTTTTTCCTGACGCTGGTCTACGTTGACATAACTAATATGCCCCTTATTTTAGCCCAACCCCAAGTTGCCCCAGTCTCTGGCCCTGTCTCTCTCACTCTTTGTCTTTTTGTATTTTTAAACATGGAAACAGACACATATCGTTATGTTTATGAAAATTATATTTAGTTGCATACACTCGCATGACAAGACTAATCATGGCAGATAAATCATTGTAGTCTTTCACCTCTACTGATCCGATCCTGAGTACGCCAACCTCTGTCCCCACTGTCAAATGCAGTCTACAAGGACACAATTCAGAAACAAAATGTACCTGTCTTGATAGCCCACGGAAGGCCTGACATATGGACTGCTTGCAGACCTGGAGTTTGAGGACACTAGTGTTTTTTTCCCCTCTGAGGGAAAGAATGATGTGAGTGAGAAATGCGGTTTGACAGCACGCAAGTTCAGGGAGCGAGCGTCACGTCAGTCTGCGTTCGCTTTGTTGATTTCGAGCGTCTTGCCTGATGCAGAGTGCACTGAGTCCCTATTACAAGGGGGTGGCTAACAATATCCAGCACACGATTTTGTTGGTCGTGTAGTCTGAGCTTGGCATAAGGCTAATGGAACAGCCAATGCACAATGCAGTAAATCTGACAGGGCCTGAAACCCGTGTGCCAGATGTCTGCACTGGTGTGAATGGTGATCATTCATGCATGTGTGACAAGGCAAAATAAGATTGAATATGCTGCATACAATATGCATCCGGATAAGGCAAAACGATGTTGAGAGTGTCAGGATCCCTGAATAGGCGGTGAAATTGTTGGTGTGGTGCTGGTATCAGGCTCATCGAAGTACACATCTGTACAGTGTTTATTTATTTTATTTTTTTACAGAGAAGGGTATCATTGATGGTGAAATTCTTGGTACTTTCCAGCCTTTTTTAGGTGCACTTGAAGGCTGTGTGTAGAGTGAGATTTGACACTGAAGTGGGCGGTGCTCCTAATGTGTGTGTAATTGTGTGTGTGTGTGTGTGTGTGTGTGTGTGTGTGTGTGAGCAGGTAGTGCGGGTGCGGCCCAATGACAAGGACGCGAAGATGAAGTACCAGGAGTGCAACAAGATCGTCAAGCAGAAGGCCTTCGAGAGAGCCATAGCCAGCGACGAGCACAAGAAGTCGGTGGTGGACTCGCTGGACATCGAGAACATGAGTGAGTCCGGCCTGTGGGACCTCAGCCTCTCTCTCTGCAGTGGGAAAGACCAACGAACGAGCAATGAACAAATGAACAAACTCTTTTCACGATTTTTCTTAGCCCATATTAAACCGCACTCGGTTTTGCATACAGATGCGGACATTCTTGCTTTCTGTCTGACATGTTTATAAGTTATCCGTGTGTAGCGATTGGTGTAGCTGTAGATAAATGTGACGATAAACACGGGCTCTTCCTCCTTACGCAGTGATCGAGGATGACTACACAGGGCCCAAACTGGAAGACGGAAAGGTGACGGTGAAGTTCATGAAGGACATGATGCACTGGTTTAAGGAACAGAAAAAACTGCACAGAAAGTGTGCCTATCAGGTAGGGGAAACAACCCCACGTTTTTACATAATATTTGTTGTCTCTGAAAATGGTAAAGGTTTCATTGTTTGTATGTATTCATTTTAAGCTGACATGCATGTTGTTTGAGTTTGTAGTGTTAATGGAATTTAAAATGTCCCGTTTCAGATTTTGGTCCAAGTCAAAGAGGTTTTAGCCAAGCTTCCGAGCCTGGTAGAAATAGTGCTAAAAGAGGTAAGGCACTGCACGCACACAGTTTGTTTGAAACGGCACCTAGTGTAGTTCTGAGAACATTAATCCCCGGGTATGGTGCCGCTTGGATAGAGCTCACACAAAGACCTGTGCATTTCCCCAGGTGTTTATTTAAAAATGAGTATTGAACAGAGTTATTCTACTTTTGAAATTTAAATTTTCACATTTAATATTCATTTAAAGTTCAAGTCGCATGTATATGTTAAACCTGAAAACAATGGACGGAGTATAGACCGAGGCATCCTTTATATCAAGGCTGCCCAACCCTATTCCTGGAGATCTACCGTTTCATGGGTTTTCACGCCAAACCCTAACAAAGCACATCTGATTTTGCTAATTAGCCGCTCAATCTCTGGCTGTTGAATGAGGTGTGTTTTGTTAGGTTTGAAGTGAAAACCAACAGGACGGTAGATCTCCAGGAACAGGGTTTGACTGCCCTGCTTTGTATATAACCTAAAACTACATGCCTGTCCTGTTGCCATTCTACCTTCCCCTGTCTAGTGCGTTTTGCTTTTTCGCCTCTTTACCTCTCCTGTCCTCTCGTAACCACGCCGCTGTCTCCCGCAGACAGACAAGATCACCATCTGCGGCGACACGCACGGCCAGTTCTACGACCTCCTCAACATATTTCAGCTGAACGGCTTGCCCTCGCCGTCCAACCCCTACGTATCCTTTTCAGTTTTACCGGCGCGAACGGCCAGCCAAGGCTGGGAATCGGCCAAGGATCAGGATGCCGGAGTCTGCTAGGCGTGACGTTAACCACAATGCATTGTGTGTGAGCCTCACGGGCGGCAGTTGCCGTCGTCGCAAGCGCTCGCCGCGCGCTGAGCCGATGCCGGAATGTTCTGGAAGGTGGCGCTTAACTCCGCCCCCAGCTTTTCAACGGCGACTTCGTGGACCGCGGCTCCTTCTCCGTGGAGGTGATCCTGACGCTCTTCGGCTTCAAGCTGCTCTACCCCGACTGCTTCCACCTCCTGAGGGGTGAGTCTCTGGGAACTGGGAGGGCTGATCTAGGATCAGCATTCCTCGGTCCGTGTGCGCAGCTTATCAATTATGAGCTAAAAGGGTGAACTGATCCTGAATCAGCACTTCTGCTCTGACATGCTGTATGATTACAAGGCCTGGAGCTGTTTGCACTGTTCATCTCCAACCCCACCTAAATGCTCTCACTGGCTGTGTGCATCTGCAGTCAGTGAGAGCATTTAGGTGGGTTTGGGGAAAACTGAAGGTGTGTGTGTGTGTGTGTGTATTAGCACTTAGTGGATGAGACTGTTCAGTACATGATGATTTGGGTTGGTGTTTACATTGATAATATGTGACAGTATGTGTGATTGTGTCTGTGTGTCTGTGTGTGGTAATGTGTGTGTTGTGACTGTTTGGCGCCCTCTGCAGGGAATCATGAGACGGACAACATGAACCAAATGTACGGTTTCGAGGGCGAGGTGAAGGCCAAGTACACAGCCCAGATGTTCCAGCTGTTCAGCGAGGTCTTCCAGTGGCTGCCCCTGGCACAGTGCATCAACGGCAAAGTGCTGGTGAGCCAAACCCCAGCCACATCCGCCACCACTGCCCCCCCCCCACCCCCTGGCCCCTGTACCCTGAACCCGCCCCAGTCTCACAGCCTCCTCTCCCCTCCCCTCGCAGGTGATGCACGGGGGCCTGTTCAGCGAGGACGGGGTGACCCTGGACGACATCAGGAAGATTGAGAGGAACAGACAGCCTCCTGATTCGGGTAGGTCATCCAGCACCCCGCCTTCCCCTCCCTACAGCTGGCGAAGACGGAAAGCAGCGGGTCATTAGTTAGGGCCATGGAAGTATTACAGCCACACTCACTTTCCTCTGTTCTGAATGAGAGAAGAAACAAGACTGCAATGTAATCTTATCCCTCTGGTTTTGTAAACGCTGTACAGGGGGTCCTTGCTATACACTGACCCGTTGGCCTTCGTTTTGCACTTGTGTTGAGAACCGTTTTCGGTTTATGTTCCCCTCGTTTCATATTGCGACAAATCTTTTTTTTTTTCAAATTATAACTGAAATGTACAGCAAGGACCCCATGTATTTGTATGTTGCCAAATTCACCTTTCCTATTTGAACACCTTCTACATGTGCTTATACTTCAGTGGAGGCAAAAAAAAATCCTTGACACATAAATTTTAGCTTTACATTTGCTCAATTTCAGACCCAGAAGTTACTGTACCTTTACTTCTGTTCACTGTATTACTGGCTTTTAGCAGAAGCTCTTATCCAGAAGGACAACGCAAACACCAGTGCAGAAACCTTATTGCTTATTGTTCTCCGAGCAGTTTTTAAATACTTGGCTTGTACATTTATGAGGGGCCGTTGTCCTTTGTCTTCAGCCATTTATCTTTCCGGTGCACAGTGTGTTTGTAAGCGTCATAAGCCTGTTTTGTTTCCTCTTGCAGGCCCCATGTGTGACCTCCTGTGGTCAGATCCTCAGCCCCAGGTGAGTCAGCAGCCCTCCTGCCTGTGCACACGTTAGCCAGCACTGAGCCTTTAGCATTAGCTCCACTGAGCCAGCCATCCATTAATATGCAGCATCTGTGTCATATATGCAGTATCAGTTACCTTTATGCTGGTAAGCCCCACCTACTCATGGGTAATGTTGCAAACCTCATTTAGCTGCACTTGCCAGGCTTATAACATAGTGGTACCATAAACTTGGCCAGGTTGTCATAGTGATGCAGTGGAAGTCCGGCCAACTTCCGGGGATATGCTGTGCTAATGAACAACCAATCACTTGCTCCCTCTTATGAATTATGACCTTGTGTAGGCGGGGCTGCAGTCGCCGGTGGCGATTGAAGCCGCCTCCACCTTTGAGCCTATTGAACATAATGGAGGCTAAAACACGTTTGAACCGATCACATCCCCAGAAACCAATCAGAAAACCTGCAGCTTCCCTGTCCAGATAGCACGGGGGGTGGGGGATCGGGGGCTAGAGTTTAACCCTAACCCCGCTTTCTCCGGGACCCCGCCTCCGGCCCTTCCCTCCCTCTCTCTCCGCAGAACGGGCGGTCGATCAGCAAGCGCGGGGTGAGCTGCCAGTTCGGCCCGGACGTGACTGAGCGCTTCCTGGATCAGAACAAGCTGCAGTACATCGTGCGCAGCCACGAGGTGAAGGGCGAAGGCTACGAGGTCACTCACTCAGGGAAGTGCATCACCGTCTTCTCAGCGCCCAACTACTGGTACGGCCCTCCCATAACTCTGCTCTCTCTCTGTCTGTCTGTCTGTCTGTCTGTCTGTCTGTCTGCCCAGCTACTGGTACGGTCCTCCCATAACTCTCCTCTGTCTCTCTGTCTGTCTGCCAAACTAGTGGTATGGTCCTCCTCTGACTCCTCTGTCTCTCTGTCTGTCTGTCTGCCAAAATGCTGGTACGGCCCTCTAACTCTCCTCTGACTCTCTGTCTGTCTTTTCTGCCCAACTACTGGTACGGCCCTCCTCTGACTTCTCTGTCTCTCTGTCTGTCTGTCTGTCTGTCTGCCCAACTACTGGTACAGCCCTCCTCTGACCCTCCTCTGTCTCCATCTGGAAATAAAAGGTTTTTCATGATAACTGTGTGTTTGACTATGTGCTATAGGCTCCTACGGTAGGTATCGTGATAACAGTGCCTCTCTGTCTCCCCCTAGTGACCAGATGGGTAACAAAGGAGCATATATCCACCTCAGGGGATCCGACCTCAAGCCAGAGTTTCACCAGTTCACTGCTGTGGTCAGTATAAATCCAGCTTGTCATCTGCACAGATTTTTCTGCTTTTATTTTTTATTGATAAATTTGAGGCTTTTAAGTTGCTCTTTCATATATGTTTATTTAAGTTTCTTTTCATAGCCTGTTTCCCTTCCTGCCAGAACTGCATTGCAACAGCCAGTATATGGTGTCAAACTGTGTGTGGATGTGGGGGTGGTGTAAAAACAGTTTCATTTTGGGTGTCGTATTGTGTATTACGCCTGTTGTGGTCAAGAACACCCTGGTTTTCCACCCTGAGGTACTGTGTAGTGTTGCTACATGTGACTTGATATCTCTCTCTCTCTCTCTCTCTCATGCTTGCTTTCTCTCTCTCTCTCTCCTCTCTCCCTCTCGCTGTCTTTCTCACGCTCTCTCTCTCTCACACTCGCTGTCTCTCTCATGCTCTTTCTCTCTCTCTCTCTCTCTCCCCCATCTCTCTCCCTCCTTCCCTGTGCAGCCTCATCCGAATGTTAAGCCCATGGCATACGCGAACTCCCTGATGCAGATGGGGATGATGTAGCGGCACGGAGGCCCCGCCCACCCGCGACCGCCACGTTCCCGCCCTCTCTCCTCCGTTCCACCGTCTGCCCGTTTCTGTTTTTTTTTTTTTTTTTTTTTAATTTAACGAACGGCAAAGTCCTCCCACTCCACCTACGCCATCCCCCCCCCCCCGACCCCACCCTCTCACCCACAAAAAAAGGGCTGCCCCTGCTTCCCCAAAGCAGCCCAAAACTGGAATGTGTGCACCTCAACAGTAGCTGTGTGACGGACGAAACTGATGGACGGACGGTCGCCTTTGAGGGAGGCCCTGAACCCGCTCGATTCTGCCGCGGGGATTCGGGGCCGGTCGTGGTGGCGGTGGGAGCGGGTAGCGAGCCGCTCGAGCCTGGAGACGCCACTTCGCACCCGAGGCCTGCGGTAGAATCGACCGGAAGCCTTGTGGCCCCGTGCCACCCTCACTCGCGGGCTTGAGCTGGCAAATCGTGCCGTTATGAATCCCTCCCAGGCCAGCTGCTTAGCTGGCGAGAACGGCTTTTGTGTGTGTGTGTGTGTGTGTGTGTGTGTGTGAGACAGAGAGAGTTATGCGTGTGTGTGTGTGCGTGTGTGTGTGTGTGTGTGTGTGAGACACAGAGAGTTATGCGTGTGTGTGTGTGCGTGCACGCACCCGTGCGTGTGTGTGTGAACGAGCGAGTGAGCGAAGCTTGGTTTCGTGTTTCGTTTGTAAGAGAGGGTGTGACACTATGGTCAGGTCAGTCAGCCAAGCTCTTTGAAGAGAATATACTCCTCCTCAAATTTAATCTGAAAGTGAACATCTCTTCACTCAAACAGAGAAAAAGAAGCGCCTGCGGGTGACCTCACTGCTACGCCTGAAGGCTTGTCAGTAACGCTACGGCACCGCAGACACGAGTCTTTCTCCCCGACCGTTTCTCCTCGATCCCGCACACTCCCTCGCGTCGCCAGACGATCGCGATGACCTCGTCCACGAAGCGTTCGGTTCCCGGTACCGTTTCTCATTCTGCTGCACTACCAGCCCGCGCGCGCGCGCACACTCGTCCGATTAAAGAAACCGTCTAATCGAACGCGCGAAGCACTGTCCCATTCCTTACACGTGCGTCTGTCCCGTGACATCGCCCCCTGCAGATCGACAGTGGTGTCTGACGTTTAGAGCCCATCTCTTCCTGTTTCTGAAACGCACAGCAACGTCGTCCTGAGCTTTATAGATAATGTTATACAAACGTGTATGTATATATATATACTGTATATCATTTAATATTCCAGTGTACATGTTTGGGGGGGGTGGGGGGGAAAGGCTAAATAAAAATGGTCATCACTGATTTTAAAGATCTAAGAATACTGTGTTTGTTTTAAGAACGGTCTCTTGCATATTGAGCGACATCATTAATTTCTTTAATACTCAATGGCTTGTTTATCATTTCATTTTAAACCTCATGCATTTGTTACCTGGCTGCAGTTAGAGAATATCAGAAGAATGGCAGCTCATTGCAGATAAAGCCTGGCTTAAGAGTTTTATTCTTATGATGAGACTTAAAATCTTTTTTCTCTCAAGTAGAAAATATCAGCTTGTTACTTCTTGCTTTGTCAAGTTAAATTTTCTAAACCCCATTGGTAAATCATGAAATGAGTCAAGCTGTCTCACCTCATTGGCAATCTTTTTCTCTAATTTAGCAGAAAAAGTAATACAAGTAAGATTTTAAGTCTAAATATAAGACCAAAATACTTGTTTTTTGGGTTGCAGTGCTTTTACCAATCCTATCTCCTCTTAGGCTCTTGAACACAGTGCCATGGTTGGTTATCAAGGGTGCATTAATAGCCATTACATTACAACCACTCAGCAGTCTGTCTTACCCGGCACAACCTGCAGAAGTGCAGCCCTGCTTTATGGAGACAGTATTGAAAAGCCACTGCTCTGTGGTTTGTGCTGCAGTATAATCACCCTGCACCTTGGGGTGCAGTCTAACCGGATTAAATATGAAATCAGAGCCTGCCCTTTGGGTTGGGAAACGTTACCCTGTGAGTTGATCACATCTGATGTATGCCCTCAGCACTTAGCCAAGGTGAGATGAAACTTTTGTTCTCGCACATTCTGTCAGTAATGTGTAATCCTGCAGAAGATGAAAGCTGCTGTTCTGCACCAGAAATGGAAAGTAAAAGTCCTCCCCAGTATTATATTCCAATCACTTGTATTTGCTAATTGATACATTTCTTCAGCCAGGAAGCAGAACTAATTAGTTAGCCGGCTGAGCTCACAGGTTGGAGGAACACATGGCAGAACATTGACTTTCTGACCCCTGGACTTCCACCTGTGTTCTACACAATCCCTTAATTGGCTGAGAGCGTGTGACAGGAAATGTGTTTACATGTCAGTGTGTGAACAGCAGATGGCAGTGCAGTACAGTCGTTAGTGAACTGGGCTTGTAACTCAGAGGTTGCTGGTTTGATTCCCAGGTGTGCCACTGCCTTTGTACTCCCAAGTAAGGTGTTAAATCCAGATTGCTTCTGTATGTTTATATTTAGCTGCATAAGTAGATTGGACATAAAGATGATTGTTTGCATGATGGTCTGGATAAGGGCATCTACATATTGTCTTCATGTGTAGTACTGACATACACATAATGTGTATCATCATGCACGAACCTTATCCATAAAATATTAAGTAGAGCATAGCCATTCAGTGCTGTATTCGGTTTGTGTATTCAGTCTCTTTAAAAGGCAGCCAGGGTCATCTGAGGTGGTCAAATATAATTTTTTAACAGAATTTATTGGGGATAAAGTTATTTCAAGCAGGTAATATGAGAACAAGCCAAATACATCACATTGTAACAACTGGCATTTTAAGGGTATTGAGCAGTGCCATTGCTGGTAGATGTTCAGTTCAAGATGGGTATTTGGACTTGATCTGTAACGGAAAGTCTACAAATGAACAGAATAAATGAATCCGTACATATACAATCTGGATTCTTAATTTTTTTAAAGGAAGTTTTCCTATGGTTACTCAATTTTGTGCATATCTAAACTTTTGTTACCCTGAACTTTATTTATGGATAACCCGACCCACGCAACTATATACTGCATAAAGCATGCTACTCGCTTGTTATTACATGGCTATAACTATGCTCAGTTTCTGCTAAAGGACCGAAGCCATTCAAAAATCTCCTGCTCTTTTAGAGTGGGGGCACACATTAATTGTGACCGAATGCGTTTGAATATGTAAATCCCATTCTAATTTAATGCATTTATTACTAGCCTTCATCAGTAGATTCACAACGCGACTCATTAAAAAGCTCATGATTATTCCCATTCAAAATGAGGTACTGAAGTAGTTTTTCTTGACAGCTGAAGGTTACTTTGTTCACTTCTGACCAGCTAAAATTATGTGTGTAATATTATTGTAATAATATACCTGTTTCTAACATCTGTAAATTGCATACCCTGTTAAAAGTCACACTCCTTTTTCCCTTTTCAAAAAAATCCTCTGGCTTTTTATTTCTTTAAGGTACTTTAATGGGAATCTTGGTATATAAATGAACTGTAAGTTTGGTCTGATAAGTCCTGCTTCTTCCTCATTGGGGAAGCATTGAGGCCTTCTCTCTGTTTTCTGGCTAGTAACCAGCCTGCGGAAGATTTGGGCCTGTTTTACTGCACATCGGGAGCACCGATCCATTAACCAATTTGAACATTTTTATCTTAAACGGGTTTTAGCGTACGCTTTCAGTAGACTATAATTGCTAGTCCCTTTCAACCAATGAACCGCTGTGCTTTGCCAAGCAGACAGATGTTGAGTCTGATTAATGCGAGGCAGAACCCACTTGTGGTCAGTTTCCTGGAAACAAACAAGGCGCCGGATACTATACCAGCTGGTACCCCTGATATTTTATGGCTTGGGAAATTAGCGGTGCAACTCCCCGGGGAGCTGGGTGTTAATTTGCAGCTTATTAATGTTAATTGGAGAGCACATGTTCTTCCTCGGGGCAACTCTGCGAACGGACCCGGTTCACGAATCAAACGTTGCGGCAAGCATTTCAACGTCGTTACCTCGGTTAAGAGATTATCCGCCGCGTTGAAACATTAATGCGCAAAGACTCTCAAATTCACGTCTGGGTTTGGTGCACTAGCAGGCATGCATCGGTATCAAGGTGGGAGGAAACCAATCAAAGGAAGGGACATGGTTTGTGACTTAACAGCTGAGCCCTCTGTCACGAGTCAGTCATTATTTCTCGACAGAATGTTCTCAGGCGAAGCCGTCGTCTTGTGATCCTCTGTGTTTGGTGCGTTCATTTGCCAATGCTGTCAGTGGGTAATTAATTTGATCTCTTCAAAATGTGTTCTTAAAATATTGGGCATGACAATTTCCGCACCCCTGCTTGGAGCCCCCTGGGGGAAACGGCAGGATTCAAGGCTCTTGTCAGGTCTCTTATCTTTCAGTATTATGAGCCTGATCTGGTTGACACCCAATTCCTTGGACACAAGTAAACAAAGTCATCCAAAAGGTTGTGTCTTATGCAAGTCAGATTAAGTCAGTTTTTCGGAAAAGCATGTGACTTGTACTCATGCATTTGGTTCACTATGATGCCAGACACTCTTCATTTTCTGATGTACATAACATAATGGCAAAAACTTTAGAAGGTGTAAAGGAATTGCAGGGCATGTTTTTGTCACATTGCAATAATGTCAAAACTAATTTTCAGATGCTCCATACTAGAGAGAGAGACGTTGAGACTAAAATTGCATTAATGGTATTTGGCGGGTGCCTGGATATCTACTGAAGCAATCAAGTATGTTGTTAGGTCATGAGGCCAGTTCCATTATGAACCGTTATGCTACTCTGCACCACCAAGGGCCCTGGCTGAGGCTGTCATAGCATTAGCATTGCTAGCTGCCATGCTACTGAGAAAGCAGTGCAAGGGAAAGGCTTCATTCAAGCAAACTCGATTGAGTAAATATACTCTAATGGAGAGTATCATTCAAGGTCCTCCTCAGCCATTTCACACCAAATTGTTAAATACTGTATATTAAAGTCTCCAAGAATAAGTCCGATATATTTGTTTTTTGTTTTTTCTGAACATAAAATGTGCCCCGCATTTGTTCCCATCTGTTATTAAAACTGCTTCCATAATTTGCTTATTGAGCCTGAACAGCTGCCTGTTTTGTAAATAAGCTTTTAGCTAATATTCAGCAAAAAAAAAAAAAAACTATTAAAAAACACAATTGTTTCTAGCTGAAGTTTACATAAGAATATCAATTACTTTTAATTTATTTACATATTTTGGGTAATTTAAGACTGAAAACCTATTAACATAAAAATGGCTCATTTATAAAGGCGACACTCTAAATAAATTGCTCGATGTGAAAAGTGGCGCATTGTGGTTTCCTGACGCCGCACGACACGGCGGCAGACACATTGGCGCCATCAGCGCGAAGGCCAGCCAGCAGCAACCTGACTGCAGTATGTTCTCAGCGGAAGGTAACGCAACGGTTTTATTTATTTATTTTCAAATTTACTGGAAAAAAATTGATGAAATGACACATTGACTCACCATTACTGGGGTACTGGGGTACTGCACATGTCGGTTAAAGAGCTGTATGGGTGTGTCTCACACGCGAGATGGAGCCCCGATCTTCTTTCATGAGCGAGCCGGCGCTGTGGACCTGTCTGCTCTGAACCGCGTCTGAACCTGCTGGCGTTCCACCAAGACGAGTTCTGGAAAGCTATATGCAGTGACCTTTCCAGGCATAAACAATAGAGGTAGTGCATCTTCCTAATTGCACGTCTTGAACGCGTGCCATATTCGCAAGTCAGAATATGTTATTGCTGTTGTATGTCATTGCCTCTAAAAAGCATCTTCCTCTAGCTGATTCAATTTTAGAGAAACCTTTACACATCAAAAAGAACCACTTACTCATCTGAGTAAAGAAATTATATAATATATATATATATATATATATATATATATATATATATGTGTGTATATAATATATATATATATATATATATATGTATATATATATATATATATATATATATGCGTATATATATGTGTATATATATATATATATGTGTATATATATATATATATATGTGTATATATATATATATATATATATGTGTATATATATATATATATATATATATATATATATATATATTATATTATTGAAATTCACAAACAAGAACATTGAAGAAATTGCAGTAACCAAATAACATTAACAATCTTATAGATGTAGTAAACAAAGATGGCGTAAATTGACTGTAGGAATGAAACATTGAAACATAATGATAGTGGATTTTACACAAATTTACAGACAAAAACCAAGCAATTCCGAGATATGGATGACAAAAAAAGTTCTACAACATAATCTTGGGGACGTGAACGGGCTAAAGAAGCACCAGTAGGTAGTTACTGGCGGAAGAGGTTGTTCATGAGAAGTTGAATGAATAAATGAGCATTTTGGGAGAGAGGGGGGCTTGCATGTTACTAGTTGTTGGCGAGGGTGGGGGTCGGGGGGGCGGTTACGGTTGGTGAGTTTCTCCGTGGGAGTGGATGTCAATGCCGCGGCAGCCTCCGCCGGACAAAGTGCCATCTCTGTGCCGCGCACAAAGAGCCCCGGTCTGTGAGACAGTGGCGCTCTGTCACAGGGACTGGGCGGGGGGCGCGCGCGGAGGGGGCATTTTCATCTGAATGGCTCGCGGGAGTCGCGGGGGCGCGGGGGTGATTTGCAGCTCCGCTCGTTTGATCTCGTCGCGGCCGCGCCGGAATAAATCATCGCTCCGAGGACTGCTTCGCGTACGCGCCGCGGTGCCGTCCGGGGCTGCGGAGGTCGGCAGGAAATGAACCGGTCCCGGTTCTCTTTTTCAGTGCCTGGGACGCTAAATCAGCCAGCGGCTTGGGGATCATGTCCTTATGAACAGCCATATATCTGTCACTTCCCTTGCTGAAATACATTTGAAGAAATCTTATCTAATCTTGTGTCAATTTAAATTAATGGAAAAGTGGTACTAATGCCGCAGCAGTACAAATACAAACTTGTGTCTGCGACACTTCAAATGATTACAGCTGACATTTTTCAGTCACAGATATGACAAGGGTTAAGGTAAAATGTCCATTTACAACTTTCTGCATTCAGAAAGAATTGATATGGTTCTGATAAGCGTAGTGAATAGCTGAAATGTGTACATTTACACACCTTTATTTAAAAAAGTAAAATGCTTTGCAATGATTGTATTGACAGGGCATTATTAATGCATATATTTTCCAATGCCAATATCTGCAACTACAAAATACGCTTTTTAATGCACTGTATATGGCAATTCCAATATTAATCTTTTTATTGTGCACATAAGAGCATTCCTAGAATGATTAAGACGGGTGGATGAAGGATTCTTCTTGAATATACCAACCGACTGGGATTTAATCCCAACCGTGCGCACGTTTAACATGAATTAGCATCACCCCTTATAATCAAACTGTCGCCCAGCACGGCAGGTGGAATGAGCTTCCCAAAAATGATCCTTCACTCCATGCAACCAGCAGGTGTCAGTGCAAACAAATGTACGATTTGCCTCTTTTCAACCGTCCACAGTTGTGTATAAAACAAAGTGGAATTAGAAACTTGGTAGCAAGTGGTTTGAATTATTTTATTTGTATACATTTCAGAAGTTGTATTGTATTTGTTTAATTGCCGGATTATTTACTATTCATGATGATCATTCATGAGATATGGCAATTGCACAATTATCTTTTCAATTCACAGGCCTGCTTCACCTCGCAGAGGAACTCAAGGTGAAAGACAAAATGAACATATTTCACTGGACATACAATCCAAATGCTTTCTGTCCCCTTAATCACTAAGGCAAATTATCCTGGGACCATATTACTTAGTCTATTTTATCAACAAAGGTTTTCTGAACCTAATTTTTAACTGCTTGATGAATTACAAACGAGTAAAAACCACTTGTTGAGAACAGCTCTTTCATAGTTTGCTTTTGCAGTTTTCTTCATTCGTACACAGAATATTATATGCTATGTGAGACAATATGTAATTATTTAAAACTGGGTAGAACCCACACGTTCATCTATAAAATTCATTTAAATAGCATGTTTTTCCCTTAGATTTTCAGAGGATTTCATACTTAAGCAGGTTAGGGTTTTAATCATTTTACATGACACATTTGTCCTTTTTAAGTAACTGGAGAGCTATGTGCTCAAAGTAACCAAATATTCCTTTTTTTGTTTTCATTTTGACTAACTGCCCGACTCTTTATGCTTTTAACTGTCTGCTTAATGTTCTGTCAAAACAGCAGCTCAGACTGGAAAATGGTAGAACGGTCTGTAAACAGCGAGTGTGAAATCTGACTAGGAACACTGCCTATATGTTAAGAATAAAATATTAAGTATGCATGGAAACATGCATGTAAAAATGCCTGTAATAAACTTAAAAAGGGTATTTTAAAGATATGGGATGTATGGTATATTCACATCTGCAAGGTTGCACTACATGGATTCTTATCATTATATCATAAATGTTCAGACATAAATGTTTTCTTCATCTCCCGAAGATGTGTCAATGAATTGCATGTACACAGTCCCACGCACCCTGCCAGTCAGGGCCTGCCGTTGTCTCGGGTGTCATTTCCATTACTGACTGCGCATTTATTCGCTTTTCCCCGCTCCTCATTATCTCTCCAGTCTAATGACATGGGTGAGTCACTGCAGTTCGTCTCATTGGAAAAAAGAAAAACAGGAGTGCACAGGCCTACAGGCCACTTGAGACTAACATGAGACTAACACCAGACTGCACAACCCCCCCCCCCCACACACACACACACACACGCACACATACCCAACCCCCCGCCTCCCCCACACACACACACACACACATACCCACCCCCCCCCCCCCACTTCATCCGTCATCCGTCATAAATGGCTGTGCATTCTCCAGGCACTCTGGGGTTTTTATTATACAGCATGAAACCTAAACACCAGTGGAGTCATGGCGAAGATGAGCTGAATTCAGATGCCAGGTTAATTTGCAGAAGACCTGATGATGCCCAGATCAGTAACCCAGGCCATACAAATCTCTAAACTCATTTCACAGGGGCTATATGATGTAGAAGAAGAAAAAAAACATGGAAAAATACAGATGTACAAAATATTTTTTCCGTAAGCTCTATAGAGCTCTATTGGTCAGCTCTCAAAGGAAATCCATGTTGTGGGTTCTGTTTCTGTTCTATGGTGTGTGTGTATGACAAGCTTATAGCAGATTGCTGTGATGCATTTTTATAACTTGTTCTGTGAGATGGAAAGGAAATCTATCCATGGTGGAAAATAAATCTGGTAACAGATTTGTGTAGCTGCACCCTTTTACCACTAATATAGCAAAAATCAAATATATGGGTCTGTATACCAAGCAAACACAGCGGATGAGTTATTGTTTATTTATTCACAAGTGAGTGCGTGTTTGCGTGCGTATGTGTGTATGTGCATGTGTGTGTTCGTGTGCTTCTGTGTGTGTGTGTGTATGAGCATGTATGCGTATGTGTGTGTGCGTGCGTGTGCGTGTGTTTGCCTGTGTGTGCAGTTTTTTGGGAGGAGAAATCTCATGGCACAAAGTTGAGAGTTCGACCTTTTTTTTTTTTTTAGAATTTGGACATCACACTCGTTCTTCAGCAGCCGTCCCGAGCTGTCACTCCGCACGGTCTTGTGAACTGTCTGCGGTCGCCTAGCAACAGCCAGCCCACGTAACCGTCTCTCCGCGTCTCTCCCCCGTAATGGGACTTTCTCCGTATCCCGATGTTCAAAAACACACCGCGGCCAAAAAAAAAAAAAAACATTTCCAAAGCGCGGCTGCCATCAAAACAAACTTATCGCTCGTTTTGTTTTGCCGGGACCGACTTAATGAGCAGATTGCTCAGAGGCTGGCCGTCGTGCGCCTGAGTTACCCTGGCTGTCACCCCAGAGAACCGCGCTGTCTGTTTTGCGAGAGAGGAGACAGGACACAGGTGACACGGTGATGTAACCTGTTTAACGCCAAGCCTGGGGACGCTCAGGCTGGAAGCAGACCGAAGGGAAACAAAAACGATGACTCCATACCGTCAGCATGTCAGAAGCAGCAGAAGGTCAACGAACTGTAATCTGGGATGGACAGCTTTTTTTTACATGTACCTACGTTCCGTGTGTCAGGACCCTTTATTTGCACCTGGTGCACTGACATTTTACAGATTGTACTGGGTATGGATTCGCTGTATATTGTGCTCTTTGACCAATGTTTGCTAATGTTGTCTTGTGCCATTTACCCTTTTCTCTTGAAGACACTGGGCAAGCAAATGCCTGTTCACTGGCCTATGTTCCCTCAATGCTCAGTCCCAATTCACTCCACCAATATTAAACAGGGATTCTTTTTTTACTGAGGAATAGGGAATAGGGAATCCATAAATCCATAGCATAAATGTCACAAACCCATTTGGCAAGGAAGCTGTTGTAAGACACAGGCACCCCCCCCCCTCCCTGTGCCCAGCTGGAATTCAATCCTATTTCTCTGAATACATAGCTTCCATTACACAAACCAATCAGTTGGTTGGATGGTTGTGACGGTTGGTTGAAATATCAGCTCAGAAGCACGCTACTCATATTTAAAATGAATCACTGAGGCATGTAGGGAATGGGCAGGTGTATGTGCTAAGTGAGAATTAACCTGTTTGATGAAAACGCACCTGCTGACTGTGAGACCCCCCCACCTGGGTCCTACTGGGCGTCCCATGTGGTTGCAACGCTCTTGAGGATGTAAATTGTCTCGCTAATTTATTCTCCATCTGGGGGGGGGGGCTCACAGGAAGGGTGTTTGGTGAGGTCCCTAGAGCCAAACAATGCTGCACAGGTTGGCAGCAATTTCCACAATCTGTTGTTGTCTTCTGTCGCAAACGCTCACATTTGGAGCACGCCATCAATTTTCAATGTTAATGTCATTATGTAAATCTGCCCACCAAATGCCGCCTAATTTCTGTCGAGGTGGCCAAAACCGACTCCATTATCGCCCCTGGAATTGAGTTCACCATTAGTGTTGCTGACCCTAACATGTTATCTCACATTGCTGAGCTTCCAGCCCTGCTCCCCTCGTCGGGTATTATGGTCTGGTTTTTTTTTTTTTGGGTGTAGTAGAGCTGGGGGGTGCAAAATCTGGCCCAGATTTTTCGAGATTATTGTCTTTTATCTTGCTGATTTGCTGTGACTCATTGCATCTCAGATGGCTGGCTATTGTTAAAAGACACCCATTAAGTTCTTACAGTATTTGAGAGAAAAAAAAGTCTAAATCACTTGAGATTGTTTCATTGGACTGTAAGTTTTAAAAAGGATGATTGCCTGAGTGCCAAAATGCATGTTTGTCTGTCTGTGGACACATCAAAAATCTCTTTCAAAACCTGTTTTTGAGACAAACACCCCCCTCCAATAAAGCCTGTCGTTTCTGGCAAGTGCAGTATTTTTTTGTTGAAGGTGCTAGTTTTTGCCAGTTCAGAAAATGGCAGTGAACACAGACAATAAACGATGAAGTGCCCGTTCAGTTCTGCTCCTCCAACACTCCGATGGCACAAAGGTTTGCTTCTCTGGGTAAGTGAGGAATAATGGCCCCTTGCTGTGTTCAGTGCTTTCATGTCTTGACTTCACTTCAGGACTGACAGTACAGTACCCCTGCCATTACCAACAGTCCTCTCTGACTCCTTACCAAACCACCTATCAAACTGACACAAAAGTCATTCAATCAATATCTGTAATTTAAAATCTGTAATCCCTCTCATTTTCTTTCATACAAGCCACAGCTGTAATCTATATTTTATGTTTGTTATGCAGAAGGAACCGGCCCATGTGACGCTTACTGTAAATGAGTTTTGAATCATTCATTTTTTCATTATGAAGCAAAATGACTTCCACACCCTCAACAGGACATGCTTCGTTGTAATAATAAATCCATTTTTCATAGAGCCTACCCCTTTATAAAACGGATTATATCCAGATAAAGCTTCCATTGATATAATATGAGGTTATTTGGACGCTGCTATTTGGAATGTGAAATCTCTTTCTTAAAATGAAACTGGAGAGACGTTTGCATAGTGCGTCGATCATTCAGTAGTTAAAATGCGTCCTATCATGTGTTTTGCATAGAAGACACTTACAGGATGTCTCATGCAGTAAAGACAGTATGCAAAAAGACCCAATGGGAAAGAAGGGTAATCTGTGGAGGATAAAATTTGACCAAATCTGTACATTTTGGATGGGGATTGATCATTGATCCTGCATGCCTAATCTGTATTTTTTATTTTCAACTGTCAAGGAATGATAGTGAAAACCATAATTTTCTGTAGAGAAATACTAAGATACAGATCCTCTCCGTTCCAATCACAGTAGGGAAACATTTATGCATCTTTGTTTTATATCAAAAGCACACAGTCAGATTTTGAAACGCTAGCGCCATTTTCCGGGGGGGGGGGGGGGGGGGGGACATCTCCGGATTCCTCTTGACTCCTCGGTCGGCGAGATCGACGTGTTTTTGTGCGAAGCTGACAGCTCTCTCCTCCCCTGGCTTCTCCAATGCCGGATGAACCCCGACAATAGCATAGGCTAGGCCGTCTCCATGGCAACTGGAGGAGGGGAACAGACCGCGAGCGTTTCCGCGGCCCCCTCAAAGGCTCGGCCAAGCTGAACCTTGGCAGAAACACGAACGGGGCGAAACCGCGAGGGGAGCCAAGTCCAAACGGTCACCCCCCCCCCCCCCATCGCTCAGGGCTGCTAGTTTTGCAAAAACCGGCGCCGTACTTGAGCGATGCAACCCTCTCGACAAACCACACCCATCGGCTGCTGAGGGCTATATTTCCTTTCAACAGCTTATCAATAGCTGCCGGTAGGAACTAAAAACAAAGCACTAAATCAAAGCCATTTGCATGTGGCCCGAAGAGGGCCGACCAATGGGAGCGCGGGGCTTAATGTCAGATGACCAACGTGGCGCGTAAATGTCAGCGTGCGATCCAACCTCAACGTGACAACCCGTAATACAACACACGCGTCTCCTCCTGTTCAGGTCTGGTGGGAAACTATCCAGCAGGTGGTCTGGGCAGATGGAGCAGACCTGTTTTTTTTTTTCCTTTCTCAAACGGGGACAATGGTGACCCATGCGGCTGTAAAACAGGCACAGGTTCAGTTTTACTCCTTAAACACACAAGCTCTCACGCCGCCATTGGGCCCCTGCGGAATTTTCCATCCATAAGCTTCTATATATACATTTTACAACGCGTGTCGTTCATTTCTGTGCCGCTGTACGCACCCAGTCGTCCTGTGCCGCTGAGCCCATGGCTTTGCCACGGTTTGACGTCAGCTTGCTGTTTTTACACCCCCCCCTCCCCCCCCCTCCCCGCATGCTCCCCCCACCTCCCCTCCAACAGCTCTCTCACTTCCTCTTCTGCACTAGATGAGAACCCTTCTGGACCTCAGCCAGCCAGCAGTCAATTATGTTCATTAGAATTCTGTGCAGTCAGTTTGCCTTGCCTATCAAGAGCAACAGAGGATGTTTGAGATTGCTGGCTCCTTTATTTATTTTTTAAATGTAAATTTTGGGTGGTTGTAGTGGCTTTGAGCACAGCTCAGCGAGTTTATCTCATCTAATGTGAGATTATGGCACATGTTTGCATATATGTGGGTATGTGTGTGTGTGTGTGTGTGAGTGCAAATGTGTGAACATGTGCATGTGTGTACGTAGGAATGTGTGTGCATGTGCGTGTGCCTGTGCATGTGTGTGTGTGCGTGTACACGTGTGCATGTGTGTGTGTAATGGTGTTACAGCATTTTGTCTTAAGGAAACTGGATTTTGCCTCTAGTCATGATCATTAGTCCGCCAGTGTTATTTCCATGGTTTCATGTGGCAGCAATCAATGAAATGTCTGCTTGTCTTGTTGCGTAGGGTGCCCAGGGGGAGAGAGAGATAAAGAGAGAGAGAGAGAGAGAGAGAAAGCGACTCTGTGTCTCTCTGTTCATGATCGATTTTCCTGAGCCAGAACCCATGCGTGTCTCACCTCTGACATTTGATAACACGCTTTTGAACAGTATATCAGATCTCTGTATTTCAGCCGTGAGCATGCAGAATGTCACAGAACTGATGACTGATGACATGAGACTTCAATCAGCTCTCTCCTTCTGTCGTCCGTGCCCTCCATGAACACAGCGGTCTGTTCGGCGTCTGTGATCCGCGTGATGGGAGGGAAGAAGAGTCGGGTTCGCGGTCCTCGCCGCTCGCGTCCGAGACGACGGAGGCTGGTGCGAGAGAGAGGCAGGCCTCCGGAGGGGAGATCAGTCTGTGGATTATATCATGGCCGCATTGCCATGGCAACACGCTCAGAGGCACAGCGAAAAGCCTCGCCGCCGTCCGTTGTGACCGCAGTGTGTGGGTAGGGGTGGGGGGGGGGATCATCCCGTCAGCACCTCTGACCAACAGAAAATTTATGTTAAACAGCTCGGGTGAACTTCAACATTCCCTCGTTTCAGTTTGAAAACCAGGATCCTGGAGGGGCATTGATGTTAACCACAGAGGGGCGGGGGGGTGTTTGCATCCTCTCCCTTACCTTTTGGAGCTGTGAGCAATGGGATTCTTAGCGTTTATCAGTCCCCCGGTCCGCTCTCTTTACCCGTCCACAAGAACTGGAAGAATTACTCCTTCATACTGTAAAGTGAAACAGTAGGTGTTAGTATCAAGTAGTTAAAGGGAAAAGCCGCCCTGGGATTTTCTTTAATTTGTAGAAGAGTAGCTGTACTCCTGATTAAAATGAACCCTCAGCGAGCTATCAACATGTAGCGAGTGCAGAGATCTAGCTGCAGAAAATGGCGCTTTGCTGTTGTGTGGCAAAATGCAGGGGGTTAACGTCGGCGAAGGAAGGATTTTTTTTTTTACCGGCTACCGTAAGATGAGGATCCCACACATAGCGGCAAAGACATTCATTTTCAGTCAGTGAACAGCAACTGTCATCGTTTACCTGAGGCGGCCTCGGCTCGACAGGGTGTTCGGCTGTGACAGCGGCGCGAGTAGCAGCCCCCTTATCCCTTCGATTTTAACCCCTCGGTCGTGTGTTCAGGCTCAAAATGGCAGCCTTCGACCGCCGATCCCGATAAAATCTCAAGGTGTCGTCGTCCAGCGTATCGTCCGCAGAATCGTTGGAAGCCGTTATATTCGAATAATGGGTAGCCAAATACTCTTTTTTTTTTGCCAAGTGCACTATGCCAGCTCACAAAATTGCTCTGTTTACAGTTGGAACAGCAGCTACCCCGCAACTCTTTCTATGAGTTAACTTCCCCTTGGCCTAGTATGGGAGGTCAGGGGGAGATATCTCCACATTCAAACTAAGCACCAATTACTTATCCAAAAATGGGTAGAGGTGTATGTGATTGTGACATATACTTCTACAAAATCTGCTCCTGCCACCGCCGCTGTTTCTGTACAGAGATTGCCTTGGCCATCCACTAACAGACTTAATTAGTTATGTCTTGATCTGTTAAACTGTTTTGCTGCAGATTTCTCTTTTACATTGGGTTTTCTACTTCTATGGGTTCATTTCTCTCTTAGTCATCAACGTACTGTATCTCTGGGTTTTTTCATTTCACCATTTAGGTAGTCTTTGAAGTCTCACTGAAACCTGGACATTGTAAAAGTTGCTTAATGAATGCACCTTAATGGAGTGAGAGACCATCGACCATCAGGAAACGGCTCAGCGGGATCACTCCGATGGCAACCGCGTGCTCATGAAATGGCCGCCGTCTAGCGGTCAGTCTTTCACGCGAAATATCCTCGCAACATTGGTGGGCCTTCCTTTTGGATTTCATTTTCCTCATAAAAAAAAAAAACCCAGGGCAGGATCTTAATCCCTCACTAATAATATTACCAGACGGTGAAGAAAATAAAATAGCTTAGTCTTCAAAATCTTCAAGCCCCTTAAGCGGAGAAACAGTGGGCCTTTATAACTATCGCGTTAGCGCAGAGCTGCTGACGAGGCTCGTATCAGAGCGGTTATGGGGCGCTTCTACGGTTCTTTCATTTCACCTCAGAGTTTTATTATGTTGCCCGGGGCCACATCCTGTAATACAGCCGGGTCCTTCTAACAGCCTCCCTTGCCAATTGCGCATTAAAGATACACAAACAAACACGTATGACAACTGTTTTAATTGGGTGCCTGCCCACGGCTAAATGGCGTATTAATAGTTTCAGACATGAAGGGACGTTCAGCGAAGGATCTGTCACCATGGTGAACTGTTTGGACGCAACGCGGACATCACGTGTTTAAGGTCGTGATGGTTCTTGAAGTACAGTCACCCAATCCAGCTAAATTTTTTCTACTTTTGGTGCCCGCCATGGGCATTTTCACTTGTGTAATATGAATTTGGTAATAAATACATTTTTCATTAATGAACTAGGGACCAGATACCAGTAATGTTAATGCTCACAGGATAGGGGAGATGTCTCTTAGAAGAACCTTTGTTCTTCTGCCTTCTCTAGGTCAAAATTATATTATTTTACATTTAAAATATAACTGACATTTGTCATTTTATCTAAGACCCTAAAATGTTTTATCTCTGATTATCTTTTTTATCTCAACTGCAATTTAACATGTGAAGAAATTAGACAATTTCTAAATGTCAAATTCTCATTGAATGTAAAACACTGAAATTAAAACTGAGAATTAGCCAGGCACTTTTCCAATAGTTTTACAATATTATTTAATATAGCACCTCTTTGGGTACATGCCTTATAAGCATGTCTTATATGTCATACTCATCTTTTAACAGAAAGTATTAAAAAGAATGCAAAGGCTATGAAATTCAGGGCAAGGTTTCATGCATTGCTTTATAAATGGAGGGATAATCCAATATATTTGCTCAAACGTAATAGTTTAAACAAAGTTGGAATAAATAAACATTTACAAGGATAATTAACGAACATCTATATGATGAAATTTATATGATGATATTTTATGATAAATGATTAGAATTGAAATTAATTATTGCATTTCCTTCATTTCAATGAGTAGAGTAGTATTTTCCTTTTAGTATTAAATATTAGGTACTGTTTTCTTTTTTCAGGCGGAAATAATGTTCACATTTCTGGTGCATGTTTACTCTTCTACAACTTGTGGTATTTTCATTGGGTCTTCCACTTAAAACAGGGATTTCCAAATTGTTGATGTTGATTGTATTTTTACGGTTGGTTGCAGACTAATTAGTGCCACTGACTTTCTACTGCCAAAACATTGACATCAAATCTGCTCCGGCTTCTTTAATAATTCCTCGTCTCTTCAGGGAAAAAATGTTTTGTTTTTTGTTTCACACTGCATGTCTAATACATGCAGATTAGGCATCGCTTCCTTAAAGGTACAGTACACTAATAACGCACTCAGCGGTAGCCTGAATCACAATTCCCAGTGTACACCTGTAGATTTTATCCAGGTCATGAGAGCTTCGATCCATCGCCTGTAATCATGGGGTGCCTTGGGAGCATTACCCATAAATGAGTATAACTGTTCAATTTGTAATAGAAAGAAAGTGGGGGATGAACCGTGCTGGATAAGTTGACTGTTAAAACAACCTGGGTGGCCATGACCAACCACAGTTTGTTAACCCTACCTTTAAATGTCCAATTTATATGTGAGAATCACATAATTCTGATTATATATGGTTTCACTTGCTATTTATAAGCCACATCTTCAGCAAAGCCTAAATTGGCCTGAGAAATAATATAATAATATTGTGTATATATGAGTAGTTGGCAAAAGGAAATAACTACTCTGTGCAACTTTATTTTCATAGGAGGCACAAACTGAACATGACCAATCCAACACAGGAGCAGGTGAAGGCTGAAGCTGACGCCTGCCATCAAGTAATTAGATCGACTAAATCTAATATTTCTCGAAAGCGGGATGATGTCAGAGGATATGACCTTTTGGGTCGCTGTTCGCGCTCACATTTAATTAATTAAAAATTATAATCCGTGTCAAAAAGGGTGACCTAATGCGGGTGCAGTAGATTACAGTTCACTTTATAATTCACGAAAGTATTTTCAGCACACACACGCGTCTTTTCTCCTTACCTTTCCGCCATCGAGTCAATTTACTTTCCTGCTATACCTCTACCTGGTGTAGTGGTTAAAAACAAAATGGCTGGCCAGCACAGTTTCCATTAATATGTTGCTTGGGGGAAATAAGGCCACCCATAAAACATTTGTCCCTTACCTACACAGTAAAATGAAAACCAATTAATTGGCATTTTAAAATAAAACCCTTCACATCCCATGTTTTTTTTCAGGGAACTGAGTACTGAAGTAATTCACTAGTCATTGAAATTGCTTCATAAACTATGTGGAAACGATGCAGGCGCTAAGCTGATCGCACGGACTGACCGCATTCGTTCAGCGCAGAAAAGCTCTCACACTGATCATCTTCGGCGGTGACGCTAAAATAGCGGCGTGGAACTAGCGGCGTGGAAGTAATTATGTTTATGCTTAGCAGGGTGGAGAGCGTTACGCTCTCTTCCATGAGACTTGAAGCAATTAATCAGCGTGGCAGCAATCTGTGTAATGCACAGGGATCTGAAATGGCAGGGATGGGGCGAACGCCCCACCGATTCGTCGCTTGCAGGGGGGGCGACAGTGATCAGCCGCGGGCCTGCCTCTGAAATTATGTCGGCACGAAGACGTGAAATGAGGCCTCGCTGAAGCGCGTTTCCGCAGGGACCCGTGACTGAGTCGGCCTCGGGGGGGGGGCGTCGTTATTCTCGTCGCTGCTCTCCCTCTCCTCGGCTTTGCCGCGCTTTTAAGACGAGCCAAAGTTTGGCGAACCATCGACGGTAAGGGGGGGTGGGGTGTGGTGGTGGGGGGGAGAAGCTTTCGCGCTCCACAGCGCGCGCGTGCGCACGCGGTCACACGCGCCCACACACACACACACGCAGACCACGGAGCGTGTGTCTGAGGGACAGAGTGAGAGAGAGAGAGAGGGAGCGTAAGAGAGGATAGGGGAGGAGGAGGAGGAGGAGGAGAGAGAGAAACAGAGAGAGCGAGAGAGAGAGAGAGAGAGAGAGAGAGAGAGGGAGAGAGCAGCGGGAGGAAGCAGAGCGGTAGAACGGAAGGGTTGAATGATTCCCATTGAGAGCAGCAGTGTCCAGGATTTCTCAACCCAACAGAGCTTTTAATCTCTTCCCCTGGATTTACACAGCGATTCATCATCACAACAACAGCCTCGCAGAACAGAAAACAAAAAGGGATAACCCGGTCCTTTTTTTTTTTTTTTTGTGAGCACGCGTAGGTGTGTGTGTGTCTGCGTGCGTGCGTGCGTGCGTGTGTGTGTGGGTGCGCGCGCGTGTGTGCCTGTACGTGTGTTCGGAAGCACCATTGGCGATGCTGTTTTAATTGGATTCAGCAGGAGAGAGAGTGCAGGGCGGAGAGGCCGTGAGCAGCTGACTGCCGAGCGCCTCCCTCGCCTCCGCTGCGCTTCCACCGGACGAGCGTTTCTCCCCCCCCCCACTCCGCCCCCACCCCCACCCCCCCACCCCACCCCCCCTACGGCCCTCAGCTCGTAAGCGCTCCGGTCCCTCAGCCGCCAGGGAGAGCCTGAACACGCCGGCACTCGCCATGGGAGACAAAGGCACCAGGTAAGCAACCGCTTTTCCCCCGGGGACCTTCGCCGCTCCTGAGCCTCCCGATCGTTGCAGGCGCTGTATGTCGTTCAGGGAACGAGCTGTCACCTCCGCTCTCTGCCAGCCGGCTCCGCGCTGCGTGCGTTCGGTGCTGGAGGTGTGAAAATGCCGTGACCGTCTTCCCGTGTCGTCGCTGGTTTGCCGCCGTTCGCTTCCGTTCTGTTGTTATTATTATGTTTTTGTGCATATCTCCACCGGGGAATTGCGAGAGACTCTCGGCAGAATGCTCGCGCACCGCTAGCGCTGAGCTCGCCTCTTCAACCCGTCGTTAACGCTCGCTGTGATGGTCGAGCCACAGCCTGTTTTATGGACCTCAATAAATTTGTCACCGTTTTAATGCCACGGGATTCTCTGCCTTGAGGTTTAGGTGGGAGCATTTGGCATCAAAAATATGTTAACATCTCATATTTGTTTGACCTACTAGGTTCTTATTTACTTAATGCATTTATGTACATATCTGTCAAACAGCCACCTCACAAAGTCAGAATACTAGGACATACAGACAGTGGGTTTACAATGATTTGAAATCCACTTCGGGGGGTGTACTCTTAGCTCTGACGCTAGGTGCGGACAGAGGGCTTACCCTGTAATTTCAACAGTTGATAGACGAGGACCGTGACTGGTTCCTCAGCAGCATTAAAGAGTCATTCATCTTCCTTTATCAAACCGAGACTTTTATGTGGAGTCCTGCAGCAAGGTGAGAGATTAACAGGCTTACGGGGGCCAGTTCATTATGAACTGAGGCTATTGATTTGGGGTCCCCTGGGTGGCCCCCTTCCCCCTTTTGACCATGAAAGAACAAATTCCTCGGAGGAAGTCTGGAGGCTGCTCTAGCTTTGGACAGTCTGATTGTTGCTCTTTTGGAAAAAGGAGGAGGCACGTGAAGAGAAGCTTTGCCAGGACATAGAGTGGTCATCAGTTATTTTGTTTGGATGGCTTCACATGAAATACTCAGCTCTGTGTTTGTAACTGACAGGAGGGGCGAAAGTCACATTCCAGTAAAAACGACAGTCTCTTGCGCTCGCAAACCTTGCAGCTATCACAGCCTACTTCAGTTAGTCTTCTAACACATAGCTAGCACACCATTAGGGTTCTGGGGTGATCGATCGATACATCCAGGGCATGTTTTTTTTTCAGTGTCCTGTGGTTGTAGCTGCAATAACTGGTGCTGTGCTGACACATGATCAAGCCAAGCCGCCTTTTTAAAAAAGATTCCCCTTGCTATTTTGCAGCTCACCTTTGCTCTGTTGCTATAAGATGGCATTTCATGTGAGGTGGTGATCTTTCTCATTATCTGTTCATTTCTTGGCCAAATTGTAGCTCCCCCAAAGGTGGTCTCCATCATATTTAATCTCCATGACTCACCTCCCTCAGTTTCTAAATGTCAGGTTATAGGTTTGACCTGCTCTAAACATAGATCCCGTAGATTAACTGCTTGTGGTTGCAGAATTTCCACACCAAAACGTACACACTTGGCTTCCATGAAAATTCATTAAGGAAGGAGGAAGGATGCGTTCGTTGCCATGACTCCAGGAGTGTTCCGGGAACTTGATATTCAAGACATTCTAGCATGCATGAATATCAAAGTGACCTCTACCTCAGTATGATTTTCATTAGTCCTTTAATGGAGAAGAATCAATTTTTTTCCCAGGATACTTGTATTTTCAGTGGCAAAGCAATGTCATTAAATTCCATTAATAATGGCCTGCTTTAAACACTGTGAAACAGGTCAACCACCGGTTTCCATGTAAATGTGGGTGAAAATTTCACAGTTAACCCTGAAGTGCAGCAAACCCTAAACCATGTCCAATGTGAACAAAGCAATCTCCAGTAGCTGGGATTTGTAGTGTTTTATGATACTGTGGAACTACAGTCCTGATTTTTTTGTCCTCACTTGCACCCAATCTGAACTCAAGAATAGGAAATGTAATGTGTGTACAAAATGAGGAGGTAGCAAAGAAGGCCCCTTTTCCAGGGCCTGGGCCCCTAAACATACTTTAGTTGTGTTTTCTCTGTGATGTGCCAAAGCCTTTGTATGAGTCTTTCACATTTTTGGCAGCCAAGGAAAGTTTTTCATAAGTCCCCAGCTCTAAACAGCGCACTCCCATTTTCAGTATAACGTGCTACGCGGAACAAAAGTTAATCTGCTACTTATGCAATTTAACGGAATACCGTGGAATTTCAGATGAAAGTTCTACAACTTGAAAGACATGAATTTGCCTGCGGTCCTGTTTATATTCAGAAGCCGTCTCGCTCATGTTATAAGCTCAGGCACATCGTTTGAAAGTGTGGATGGCTGTATTCACAGATAAGGAAATAGCTGACTGCACCTTACCTTGCTGCAGTTTTTCACACATAAAGCAGACCACTGGAGGATCCTTGTGGTGGTTTAAAGGAAATTAAAAGCACATTGCATGGTCAATCACTGATAATAATAACACATTATAATAATAACATTAACTGGTTTGCAAAGTTTGAACAATAGCTGAACAATCCTCTAGCTGAACAAGTTTTTGTCTATTGATTTTGAAATCGATATGTTCACACAGCCTTCAAACTTTACCTCACACAACACCGAAAAGCAAACATTTCTCCCTAGCAAAGATACTTTAATAAGCGGTGGCTAACCGCTGGAGAAGATGTTCACAAGCGATGAAAAATGATTGGCGCATCCGCATAAAACACTGGCTAATTAGCGCTCCTCACTGACCTGGCCCAGGGACCTTATTCTCCCAGAGCGCCATGGCGATGACTTGCAAGGCGCACTAAATGAGAGCCGAGGAGCTTTTATTTAATTTCCTCTTTCCGTTTAGGGACCTGTGATGTACAACTGTGACTATTATGAGCATAATGGGGGATGGGGGGGAGGCTCATTACGAGAAGCAATAACAGCACCGGATAACAGTTCCCTCTATGATTGCAGTTCCTCCGCATTTATACATATGTATTTAGGAAGACAAGTGTTCTTTTTCTTTCCTTAGAGAGAATAGATTCACCTGTAATATTAAAAAAGCTACCGTGTTTCATAAGGCAGTACTGTGGTTAAACCCTATTGAATGGTAACACAGGTATGCACTGCACGTCCTCGCCAGCAGGATTTGTACAGGTTCACCAATAGTCTTGTGCTGGCCATCTTTTGCACTGTGTCTATACATTAACTTAAACCAAGAAATGTAATGTTTTGAGTAAATTGCCATAGTAATCATACAACAAACATGATTAAGATAACATAACATAACACCAGCGTGGGTTTCCACTGGGCACAGCCCAACAATGCTTGCACTAAAAATTATCTTTTACTAAAGGGTACCTACTGTTTACTGTTTACCTACAAACTAGGTAGTATCCAGTACCATCAAGCCTGGTATTGAAGACCTCCAGAGTTTATGCCTCTACTACATGACCTGACAAGCTATTCCACTCAGTGGCTGTGAAGACATACTTCCTAATGTCTGTGCGGATTTTACCTTTCATTAATTTCCATTTATGCCCCCTCGTTCTACTGACAGAACTCACTTATTATTTGCCAAGAATCACTTATTATCACTTATTCACTTTGTCAATCCCTTGTATGAATTTAAAAGCCTCAGTCAAATTGCTTCTAAGTCTCCTTTTATTAAGTATGAAAAGATAAGACATTGAAAGTCTTTCCTCATTACTTTTATCGTTCATACCAGGAACCAATTTAGTTGCCCTTCTTTGAACCTTTTCCAGAAGCTCCATATCTTTCTTGAAGTACGGTCCCCAGAACTAAACACAGTACTCTAATTGTGGTCTCACAAAGATATTGTATAAGATAGCTTCTTTGGATTTATACTCAATTATTGTGAAATGTTTTTATTTCCCATTTTCTTGTAGAACTTTACTATATAGCTATATTGGATTTAATTTGTCAAATCTTCTTGGATTACTTCTAGTAGATTCCAAACTAATTGCTAAACCTCCGAGTATTGTATCTCCTGCAAATTTAATTTAATGTATTTTCAATGTTTCTGCCAAGGTTACAATGCATTCACACACTCAGGATGTATTAGAAATGGCTCATGTGGGGGGGGGAACACAATCATGGAGCAACGTATAAACGCGCATAAACAGCAAAAAAAATAAACAGGAATTGCTTCTTTTAGTGATACAAACCTTCACTTAAAACTGCTATTAAATTGGCTTTTCAATAAATAATGAATACGCTGTACAGTGCATTAGAAACACCAGCAGAGTAACCTAAGAGGGCAAGCCCAGTCCACCTGTCATTTATTATAGATGGCCGGTCCAAGCCCTCTCTGCTCACCTGCCTTCTACGCACCACAATCAGAGTCGTGCCGAGTTTAAGGGTCTACAGCATTATTTATTTATTTATTTATTTATTAATTATTTTTTAATAAAGTTTTTGGTGAAACCTAGAAGCATTGGCCTCTGAAAGGGACTGAAACTCTAGGGAAAAGGTTAGACATCATTCAAGAGCCACCACCTGCTTTTTAAAAAATTTGTTTACTTGGGTATTTACAGTGAGCTACGTGTCGAGGGATAAGAATGAGAGCCACATTTTTACGAAAATTGTATTTTATTTTAAGGTCATTAACATGGGAACACATCTTATTATGCTGTGCTGTATCCTATTTCTATACAGCAGTTTAAATGCCATATATAAATATATAACACATGCAACAAAACAATTCCAACCTGGCAAAATTCACTGTCTTCATACTGTCAAGTTTTAGTCATTTACATAAAATTGGGACTTTTCTCTTACATAGGAAAAGATTAATGAACAAAAGAAAAATAAAGTCTCTGTTCCCTGTGCAATATATAAAGATATTCATAAAATATGTAGAATACAGATCTATCCGGTCTAGACAAATGGCATGCTCACAGAAATATGACAAAAGGGTGGTCTAGATTTGAACGGGTTTTCGGTTGTCTCTGGAACAGTTTAAATTGTTCAGTTGTTACTTTATATTAAGAGCTCTGAATTGCTTTATTGATCAGCTCTGAAAGCATTTGCCATAAATGCAGAAAATCTATCCACACAGCAAGACAGTCTCCAGTTGCTGTCAATAATGAATCCCCATTCCCCACGAGTCAAATATTATATACCTACATGCAGTATTATATATGTATTCATATATATTTGTGTGTGTGTGTGTGTGTGTGTGTGTGCTTGTGTTTGTGTGCAAGTGGTGTGTGTGTGTGAGTGTCTGTGCTTGTGTGTGTGTGTGTGTGTGTCTGTGTTTGCATGTGTGTGAACTACATCAAAAGCCGGAGGTGCTTATGATGCATTAACTTTCAAACCTATTAGCACATCAAAGGAAACAAAATACCAAGGGTTATTTTTTTCATGAAAAATGAATATCTCCTGTGTCTTGCCTTCCCTGCTATAGGACAACTAACATTTGATTCGGTACCAACATTACAAGGGTGTTTACGCATTTATTTCTGTCAGGAAAATGGCGCCACATCGAAGTACTGCACATGCTCAGCAAGCATACACACACAGCAATCAAGAGGGGCACTTTTGCATTCTGGTCCAGCGAATAGCATTGTCAGTGTGTGTGCTGATTCCATCCCAGGCACTTCAAATCAGCGTGAGTGACACCTGGCCAAACGTTGCCATAGTTGCCTATGAGCAAGCATCGCAAGCGTACAACCAGGGCCCAACTACCAGATCAGCCGCTAGAGTGTGATGAACTAGGGGTTATCCTGCTGACCGTAACCCTCCTTCCCTGGGTGCCACCATGGCCAAACAACCCCAGTGAGACTCCCAGCCAAATTAAGCACTAGAGCCAGGAGGTAGAACCACACACGGGGTTCGGCTGAATGTTAAATATTTTGAGGGTATGATGCGTGAGATCCGCTGTTTGGCAATGACGGTACAATGGATCGTGACACTCTGTTTACAAAGAAGCAGGGCATGCTGGGTGACTCATTCGGTTGATACATTGCTCTAGTGTGCGGATAGGCCCCACGGCTTGGTATCAAAGCCAGACTCTGCCAGTAGGCCCAGGGGTGACGCATACAGCAATTGGCTGTAGCGTAGTTACAGTTGTCCCATTTCAACTGAAAAATTCCAGGTATGTGCAGTTTTCAATTTGAATACCATTTCCATACAGCACTATAAGGTTTTATGTATCTTCAGTCCCACTAGGGATAGTAAAAGTAGTTCTTCAACATTAAATCAAGTTCATATATTTGCAACCTACAAAATGTCCACTGTGATTACTTTGTTTACTGTTATTGTATTTTCAATGTCAGTGGCAACTGTTGAGCTTGGGTAGCCTACTATTACAGTTTTACACCGAAGAAAACATCAGCTAGACTTGCCGACTAGATTGGGGGAATGTGTCAGATTCAAATTTGGTTAGTTTTGTTCCTACTTTACTGGGCACTGATGTATTATCTTTCTTCTTTCTTCGGTACAGGTCACATTAGTCCTAATTTTAGGATAGGGGGTTAGGGGGGGAGTGGGGTTGGGTTGTTGAGGCGGTTGTCAGGGCGATTCTGGAGGCTCTGATTGACAGAGGTCCTCATAAAAAGTGTGCTTTAATTGTGCCGGGACAGGGTGGCTTGGGGTGATCCAGCCAAAACTTGGGGTTGGACTGCTTTTGGAAGGAGGGATTAAGGTTATATAAGCTATGCTTATGCTGAGGAGATTAGTATATAGTTTACATGATATTAGACCATAGGTTTCTACAATATTGAAGTAATTTGACAAGTGTGAATAGACTACAGTTTTAACTTACATCATACAGAGATTAAATTAATTGTATATATTGGACAGTCTGTCTGTGTTAAAAGAGGAATATTACTGAGGATTTTCAAACAAACAGCTTTAAAAAATATCTATTTGTCTAAATAAGTGTATTATACAGCATATACCTGTTTTAAGCAGATTGTGCTGATAAAGTTATTTCTGAACTGACTCAGTCACAGCCAGTCATAGCATATTATGTTAAGGGTAAACAGCAACCAGAGTGATTCACTGGCTGTTAGAAAATCAGTGGATGTGTATAACTTGCATGTGCTTACATGTCTGAATCAGAAGATAGAAAAGCTAGAACATTTAACTTGTGTTATGTTCACAAGATTCAAACTGTCAGAGCCATATCTTTTAATTTCCAGCACATCGTCTGTTAAACCTGTCTAGAAATAGTTCAAAAGGAATTCTGTCGCTGATTTGTTACGACTTGACAATGTCTTTAGATATTTTTATGGAGTTCGTAAAAATTTAATGAAATGTGACTTGATAAAGAACAGTTTGTGTGAGTGAGAGATATTTAGACAGCATTTGGTCAAATTTAAAAGCATAGCACCTGCTCTGTATTTCTTTACAAGGGTGCGGATCCACCCACACACCAAGGCTGGAATCATTTTTAAATATTTCTGGCAGGGCAGCATAATTCATGCCACATTTTGTTTTTCTTGCACTGTTCAAATGCTTTTATGTTTTACGCTCTCAGTAAAAACTCAAATTTGTCCAGATCAAATTTCGTCAAATTTCATGAAAAATAGGCAACAGGTATATTTCACATTAAACGAATTCCCTGACACGTTCCCCTGGATTCGTGGACTCTTCATGAAAGAGAGTATCCACCCACCCACCGAGGGAATCATCCTGCTGAATGCTGTTCGTACGCCAAGGCGTCATATTCATGTTGAATCTTGTTTTTTCTAGTACAGTGCTAGTGCTGGCTTTTGCCTTCTCAGTAGCGGGTTCAGTTTCCCCATAAAATTTCAGTGGTTTCTAAAAAACGGGGGAGGTCTGGTGCATTAAAGGATTTCATGATATTTATAATTAGTAAGACTCTGTTCCTCCTGGGCGTGATTTAGGCTTGAGACTCCTCTGTCCTTAAGTGAAGAAGAATGCGTTTGGTTTTGCTCAACTTCAGCTTTAACAGAGCTTTCGGGCCAGCCCATAAATTCTCTCTGAGCCACTCCGATGGCCTTGCCGTAACCATGGAAAAGGAAAAAAATAATGCTCGCAGGCTGTCATCTATAAACACGCGGCTGCTCCTCCACTTGTTATTCTTAAAGACGTGCAAGAGCAGGGGAAGGATTCCATGTTGAGATAAACCAGAACTTGTCAGTTTCATGCCTTAAAAAATTTATTTCAGTTTGAGGAAAAAAATGCACTGTAGGTCTGCTCTACCTGTGATCAAATATTTTTTGTGCTTCATTCTTTTTTTTTTTTTTTTAATGCTTTACTCTCCCTATTTCTCAAAAAAAAAAAGAAAATACATGCCCCATTGTATTTATTGGTGCCATTGCTGCAACCTCTGCTATAAATTTGGGAAAAGGCAGTGAGGCGCCTGCCCTCCCCCAGAGCACATGATGTCAGCCGCCGCCGGGCTCACACGGACGTGAGTTGGAGGAAGACACCGTGTGTGTAGAATAACGGGTGGGCATGCGGGCACCTGGCTGAACCGCAGGGGGTCACTTGGGCATGATCAGATGCAGTCATCCCGGTCGATTACCGTCCCTGTTCTACGCTAGATTAAACTGAGTGTCACCCTGCAGGGCTGCAGAGTTGCACTCAGCATCAACACAGTCCAGCTTCCACACAGACCACAGACTAGAACAGTGCTTTAACAGAACGAGCCCCCAGCCACCCCTGTAAACACATTTTTACACACACACATACACACACACACACACACACATCACGCTTTCAAGTATACTGATGGGGAACACCAGTCCTTCAGTTGACATGATTCTGAAAAGTAATTTGTTCCAGCTGACATTGAAATTAATACTGCAATGTTGCTGGTTCTTATTACTAAGAAACCATTTTTTGTGTGATATACTGCAAAAAGAAAATGTATGAAGGTGATAAACACTGTCAACATGAAATCAGAAATAATGTGAATAACTGCGTAATATGCCCCCCCTTTTATGCCATGTATGTCATGAAGAGTAATTTACTGAATGTTCTGTGGCATTTATCACTTCATTATTCACCATTAACCATATTAAGCATTCATGCTAAATTAAATTCATGCTAAATTTCATCCCAGCGTGGCTGGAAAAAAAAGGAGGAAAATCTGAGCAATAAAATTTGGTGCATGCAGGGTGTGTATGTATAGAGTGGCATTACTGCGTAGTATAGCACGCAGGAAGTTAAAGGCTATGCAGTGAAGATGTTATGTAACAAAATGTAAGATCAAGAGTTCAGTCATCAGCAGCCAATTACAACATTATAAATGTACTTTGTAATATAAATGCAAATGCGCTGCATTAATGCAGTGCAGCACCGGCGCTGTATAACTTATGTTTCCGATATGAATTCGTGTTCCAAAATGATAAGCGTCACATTTCTGAAAACGCATTTGCAAAGATGAATATGGATTGTGAAATTCTATTCCAAAAAACCCTCAAGTTTGTGTTCTCAGGATTGCCATTAATCACAGCTAAAAGGTCCGTGCCATATGTTTCAGACTAATAGGAGAACGCTCTTCAACAGAGGGCATTTGTTCATCTAATAGAATCATCTATAATTCATATAACTATAAACAGGAGAACCACAACAGGCTAGGATTGCATTTTATACCCAGCATGCTCATTTTAGGGTCTCAAATATATATTACTTAATATATTTATGCAAGCTGTAATATATATTACATAGGGATTCAGCTTAATCAGTTTCTGTATACTGTGAATGAATCACTGAATAAATTATAAAAAATGAGGCTTGAAAATCAAGCAATTTTCTGCTACCACTAATTTACAGTCCTCATCGTAACAGTGTTAAATTTTAGAAAACATAGTAATGCTGAATCCTGCTTGAAAATAAAATGTAGTTCAGCGCTGAAATAAAAAGAGAAATGCTAGATTTCCCATTTAGGAATTAAGGTAATTCCTGGGTAGTGTTTCCTGTCCTACTCAATGTTTAGAGATAAATTTCTTTGAAGAAGAAGAAAAAAAGATACTAGTATTTAACTCCTAAATTGGTTCCTAGGAGTTCAATACTAATAGACGCCCCTTGGTAACTGTCCTGCTTCAGAAATTTGGTTAAGCTTGTATGCTTTACTTCAGAAGTTGTTGATGATACACAGTCCTGGATGCTGCAGTACTGTGTGTAGCTGTCAAATAGAGATGTGCATTTTTCTAGAGATGGCCTTCGCGTGCATTATGCAGATAGGGGCTAAGTTAAAGCATGCTTGCTGAGCCCGCGCTCAAGCATATTGCATTTTCCCTGGAAACCAATCCATAAAGATCCTGTTCGTAAATGAGATGTGGTTTTTAATATTTTCCTCAAGGTTTGACAGGATCCCCCCCTCCCCCGCCGCCTTCTGAAAGCTCCATGTCTGGACTCAATAATTATTTGAAAATATTGTGGTCATCAGTAAAATTCGTGCAGATTACAGATTACGCTGTTTAAAAATTCAGGGGTCTGCATGAGTGTGTGCCAGCTTCTAAAGGGTTAAAGCATTCCAAATAGGTGCAGATTTAATGCCGATCTGAAATATTCATGTTTTCCTGAGGGTGGGATGATCCCAAGAGAAAGGTCACTGCCATAGAGCTTTGTAGAGAAAAAAATATAAAAGCTGTTCAAGTAACAACAAAAAACAAACAAAAAAACAACAACTGTGCAGTCCAGCAGTATTTGGACAGTGACACGTTTCTTGTTGTTTTGGATCTGTATCTCTAGACATTAGATTTGGAATGAAACGATGAATATGGGGTTAAAGTGTAGACTGCCTGCTTTAATTGGAGGGTACTGACATCCATATTGGCTGATTCACGGACGAATTACAGCTCTTTTTATGCATAGTTCACAGCATTTGATGACCTTTATGGTAGAAAATTTCTAGCCAGTGTCTCTTCTTACATTGGCGGTGGGGTCATTTTCCTGGAAAGCAAGGCTCTTGTTAAAGGAAATGGGAAAATCATATCCGAAAGTAGATCAGTTTGGGATTAGCACTTCATTATTTTTCTGGGTCTCTGCACTCTCAGATGACTTTGCAGATCAACTACTTTTGAAAGGGGTTGATTGAAATGGGTCAAAAGATAATGAAAATAAACAACATCCCTAAATTGTTAAGCAAACTAGCAATCAACGTGATTAAAGATACATTTTTCAAAGCATTTCTGTGAACTCGAGAAATGTTTTTTTTTTGGGGGGGAGGATCAAGGTGAACGCTTCGAAATGTTATTATTTTCATAGTGCTTGTCAACAGACAAAACAGCGATGGCACAAATACGCATCAAAATAAATGAGAATCAAACAAAATGAAGGTCTCGAGGCAAGCAGTGGTTCCATAGCAACAGCTTCTGTTTGAGCTGTGTCATGTGTTCAACCTTTAGAGTGACTGTACTGCCAAAACACAATCAAACAGACTTCTTCCATCATGCAGTGCCTGCTCTGGAGGATGCAGGCAAGCGGGTTTTTCCTTTTTTGCTGGAACTCTAGCAGACCTGGGTCAAGTAACTATTTTCAATTGTTTACACGTTATATGCCGGTAAAATTTGAAACCACAATTAAAAAACCATATAGATCCTACAGAATTTTCAAGGAAATGTTACTAATAAACAAAATGCACAAATATTTGAAATCTGTTCATTCGTGAATTGGGAAAACTGTCAGCCATTCAAATGGAATTTTACTGGGGCCAAAATTGTTATTTGGAATACTGTAATTATTTTCCCCAGCAGCTCCACACTCTAGACACAGTTCCAACCCACTTTCACAAAATGGTGTTTCCTCATGAAAATGCACATTCAGCAACATTTTTTTAATAAAAGACAGAATGAAGCTATGCTAACTGTTGATAGTATTTGTAGAACTTGGTTGTATCTGCTTTGGCTCAACAAGCTTCTCCATCGGCTAGGCCCAGATGCTCCCAGGCACAGGCACTGGCACCTCTCCTCTCACTGCTGCTGTTTAATTTACTTCATCTAGTCTTCGGTTCCCATTGGCTAGCGGGCATGCTCCCACAGAGAAATGTCCCCTCCTTCCACTTGGTCCTTTGTCACAATTACGAAGCGTCGGGGGCGAAAAAATGTCAATTCATCGGCAGGTCGGGCCTGGAGAACTGTCAGGGGCATGCAGAGGCTATTTATTAGGGAGTCACCCGTCCCCTCTGACGCCGACCGCCCCCAAGACACTCCGACCCTGGGCTGTCGTGACAGAACTCTGATTGCATTGTAAATGGATATGGCAGGACACCTGCTCTCTCCCATTACACAGCCCCATCCCATTGCACTCTTCCCCCCAGGCATGCCTATGCATACAGAGAGAGATGAGGCTGGTGGGTTGTTGTGGCTTATTTGAAACGTATGAGACAGACGCCAAATAATTAACAGACAGTTAAACTGTTTTTTTTTTTTTGGCTAATTATATTTAATGTGATTATGGTGCGATATTGCACTAATACCCTTTTATATTATGTTTAGCATTGTTGGTAACTTGGAAGTATAGTATGTGTTCAGACCCATGTTATACCTAAAATTAAACAAATTCATTCTAAGAATCGTGGTGTTCTGATGTCATTAACTGTGAAACATTCAGATTATATAAATTGGGCTCTTGCTTTGCTGTACAGGCTTTTATTTTACCATTTCCATGTTATGTGGCTTCATTTAGCATGAAATACTAAGATGTTCTGCTAATTGCCACAATAATGTGCCTATCCTCTTTGAGCATTATGTGTAATTACTTATTCCACTCAGAATTGTAGCTTTATCCATTATGGTATGATTATGAGCTCAATTATGCACATAGAACAGGAAGTGCTGCAATATGATAATAAAAATTAGGGACTGCTGTACTGAATTAAAGTACCTTTGTTTTTTAGCCACGGGCAAGAGGAAGAGAGTGGGAAAAACAGTCTCTGAGCTCAGAAGGTGGATGGTGGCAGTAGCCACAGAGACATGAGTATCCATGTATAAAATTAAAAAATCTTGGTGATGCATAATATTATAATGCTTCAGAAAGCCTATGCTTAAAAAAATAAAATGCTGCCGCCAGTTTATGAAAATGACATTTATACTCCTCATACAATTTTAAGCCTATAAGGTGTGAGCTCACAAACCACAAATGTATTAGTTATTAGAATGTTCTTAACTGAACACTAATGCTGATATAACAGTCACTACTGGTAACTGAAAGTAATGAGAGTTCTAGAACAGTGACTTACAATTTTTTTTAAACATTCCAGAACACATACTCCTCCAAGGGTTAAGTGTGCATTCCCATCAGCCTCACACATTCCCACTCTATTATGCTTTATGTGCCCGATTTACACCATGTGCCCTGGTATTATTTTTTAATACTTGATATTATAGTACTATTTGATATCATATTATTTATAATACTTATGTTATATTATTGACATGCACCCTTCACTTTCATGCTAATTTTATTTCCAAATCTAATTGAAAGTTAACTGGAATGCTCCCAAATCTTTGTGAAACATTTTGGTTTAGATGGGTAATTACCTATGATTTTTACTTCACCTACCGACACAAATCGTGAAGTAAGACTAACAGCCAACGAACGGTGTGTCACTGGATAGTGTAGCTAGAAAAATATTTCCTCTTTTTTTTTGTTACTAGCAGCCAGTCCTATTATTGCTTTGTGAACTATTCACATATTTATTGCTATTACTGAGCGCTCTGGTTTAGAGAAATCTTGTTACAATACTGTTTAGAGAAGCTTTGTGCTAAAACGTTGATACTGGCTTAAAATTATGCATTAAGGGAAAGTTAAAAAAAACCAAAAACAGTCATATTTATTTAATGAGCACATTCCGTGCCCCCACAGTAAAATTAGCAGAAAGTTACAGTTATCATTCATAAAAGCAACTTTCGTTTCATTTCACCGTGGGGCGCTCATTAAATCTGTTGTTTGTTAGGTGATCTGGGGACCCCTTGTGATGCACATACTGATAGGCTGCAGGAGTAGCGTGTTGACACTGATGGACTTACATTGACTGTTTTTTTACTTTCCTCAAACTGTAGCTCCTTGTGGAAATGTCCAGCTATTTTTTTCATATCTTGAAGATCTCATGGGGTCCTTGGATTGGCCTCCTGCTACTTGTGATGATTCACTGCATATTTCCCTGCATTGCTAGCTGTTACTGAGCTGTGGGCTGCAATGTAGTATAAGGGGTAAGGAGTTGGTCTTGTAACCTTAAGGTTGCAGGTTCGATTCCCTGGTAGGACTCTGCAGTTGTACCCTTGAGCAAGGTACTTAACCTGCTTTGCTCCAGTATATATCCAGCTGTATCATTGGATACAATGTAAGTTGCTCTGGATAAGAGCATCTGCTAAATGCCTGTAATGTAATGACAGCTCTGAGATTCATTTTTTCATCTGCATAATACTGGAGCTCCGTGACAGAAAATGAAGGGTTGGTTGATGGGAAAACAATTTGATGTTTTCTGTGAACACAAATCACAGAAAAAAAACATCCATATGCATCTTCATTTACAATAGGCTGAACCCTGTCACAACACAATCCACCGTACACAAATTAGAACTGCACTGAGCCTCTGACATCAAACATCAAGAAGGTTCTTTTTTTTCTTCCTGGCGCAGTTTTTTGTTATTAATAATTATAATTTGGAGAAAAGGCATGCTGAAGCCTGTAAGATGGAAGTGTAGAACAAGAACAAAAACGAAATCAAGCAATTAAGCTAACTGTGATGAAACAAGACCAAACAAAGAGAAAAATAGTAATTAAAAAAATACAGCAGATAAATGTTGGTGATTTAGACAGCCATAGATTTAGTAGGCTAAACAAACAGAGGACAGATTGTTTTTTGTCTTCCTTCTTCATTTTTCTTTTTATTTGCTCAATAATGTTTTTTAATGCAACATGGGCATGGCCAGGTATAGTTCCATACATATGGTGCTTTATTTATACAAGGTAGGTTGACTGAGCACACATGCTCTTATGCAGCAAGGCCCTGTAAATAACCCCCCACCACCACCACCACCACCACCCCCAAGTAGCCATAACCTGCATGTCTTTTGATTTGGATTGCGGGAGGAAACCAGAGTACCTGGAGGAAACCCACACAAGCATAGTGTGGTGTTGGTGATCAATTGGTGAAAAATATTGTTGATGGTCAGAGTCAGAGTGCTCACCTGCTTACTGATATAATAAATGTGAGCTGAACACTTCGGGGGGGACCAAGGCATGTCAAAATGTTTTACGGTCCTACCCAGACTGTGGCAGGTGTGTCATCTTTACTAGAGTCTCGTCTTCCGCTAATTACTGAGTTCAGATGGGGTTACTTGTATATGATTTTGCCAAAATAGAGGAATAATTAAATCACTAGAACCACCCTCCCACCACCACCACCCCCACCCCTCCCAAAAAAAAAACTACACATGAGGGAAGTGTGAATGAAAGTGTGAAAATAGATGGCGTGATCGCATTTTTTTTTTTAGAGACTGCCACCTGGCATATGTAGTCATTTGCTACCAAGAAAAACTGAATCCATCGAGGTTGGGTGTCTGCCTGGATTATGATTACGATATGTAGTATGAATATGTATGAATATGATATGCATATGCATATGATATCTACTATGTGTGCATGTACCAATCATTATGGACAAGGCCAGTAACAGTGACGGTTTGCAGAAAAATGTTGTCATGGATATTGTGTGAATACTGTCGGTAGTTTGTCAACAGCTCTCACTGTGGGATACTGTTCCCATGCAAGTGCGTGTAACATTCTGTAAAGAGGAGCTTGCATGCCCTGCCCTATCATTAGAACATTTCAGAAAAGCAACTATTTGCAAAGCAAACAAAAAAAAATGAAATCTTAGATAAAATATGTGAGGCATATACTTTATTGTGTAAGTGCAGATGCCGGTATTATACAAAGGATCCTTTTTGCAAGCAGATTTCATGACTGGGTGATAAACGTCATATTTTGGGCAGACACACATATATTACGTGGCGCTGCTGCGCTTCCTAACCATAAAAATACAGATGGCAAGAGAGTTTAGTAGCATGAAACAGGTGCTATCAAACAGCACAGCCAATGTGCGCCGATAGATGCTGTCTTCTGCCACGTCCAAGCGTGCGTTTATCCTTCGGAAACATTCATCTGTGGCCGTTTGCATCGTCCTTGGCATACTGATGCAGTTCTAGTCAGTGAATGGCGATTGCATAACGGTGATTCATAACGATAAACCGTGAACAGTCAGGTCTGACCATTTGGAGACGCAGCTGGGAAGCGTCAGTAGAAATGACTCTCTTCGAAACAATGCTGCTGAAAAGTGAACAGCGATGGGGAGGGGAAACTGGGACAGGTTGTCCTTAATGTAACATCATTATATGCAAAAATGTTCAAGGCGTTCAGCACTGCAGCTCTGACAAATTGTTCAGTACTTCGGTACAGTTCAATGAAAGTAGAGTCGTCCCTGAAGAAAAATAATTCAGACAAATTATATCTGACACGTTAATCTAATGGGCTGCCAGTCCCTGCTCACAACAGGTGGAAAAATTTAAGGAAAGTATTATACTGACGAAACAGAATGAATAGTCAGAGAGCATAATCTTACACAAAACAATAAGAAATAAATTCTAGTGGTAGACTCAGTTAAATCTTGTGTAATTCCTTTTCCTGTGTCATTTTGAGACAAATGAGTAGAATAGATAGCTTGTCACAATACTGATAGCGTAATCTATTTATGTAGTTGAGATGATTACATAAATCCCTCCTTAATAACGCTCTCTATTGTGTTATTATTAAATTCAAGAGTGAATTGTTTATTGATGATTTATTTTTTAAATTTTCTGCCCAACCCAGGGCTGTATCCATCCAGTTTCCAGCCCAGTCTGGGACACCCGCCCTGTCTGAAACCATAGCCACTTTCCATGCGTGAACCGCCCGGCCGATTCGGGACTGCTGAGACACCCCTGGTTTTCCGCTGAAACACTTGGTGTGACCAGCTGCTTCTTTTTGTGTTGCAGACCTCACCTAAGCTCACACAGAGCGGGGTAGGAGGAAGACTTTTTCCATGCGCTTTTCATGCATTCTCACTGCCACCATTTTTGGCCAGTGGGGGTCGCTCAAGAGCGATGAAGCACGGATCCCTATCCTACTGATCCCTCCTGTACCCCGTGGAGCTACCGGCCACAGTCTGCGCTCGTACAGTCCAGTTTCGATCCAAAGCTGTGAGGCTCATCCATGAACCACAGCGTGGTGCCAATCAGCAGCCCCATGTTAACTCATAGTCACCAACATTACAAATTCATTACAGCAAAATTGTCTCATCACTTCTGTAGCCATCGTACTTGTTTAACCTTCTCGGCTCGGTTTAACACCCTCGTCACGTGTATGCAGATGGAATTCCAAGAAAGTTTGTTTGCTCTTGTAATGATGATTGTAATTGATTCAGAAATCTTAAAGAGCACAAAAAGCAGCCTGGTGTTACCTTGTCAATTTTTTTTTTTCTTCTTTAAAGGGCCCACATCTCCAGATGCTCCCTCATTAGACAGTTTCCTTCCTTTATCGCCCCCAGGCTTTAGCCTGTCAATGGAGAACACTGGAAAACTTGACCAACCGGGTCAGCTAGGAGGCCAAATAACACCACCAAGTATTTTTAGCTCCTAAACAAGGGTGATTTGACAAATCATTATAATATAGGAACTTTATCCTTTTCCCCCCCCCGCAAGGTCAAACGGCTCTCGGAGGAAAGAAAACAGAGAGTCCAGGGCAGTTTCTCCCTTAGCATTGGGCTGGCTTGCTGCTACCACGGCACTGCTCTCCGACCTGTCAACAGATTCAAAATGACAGCTCAGAACAACAAGGAAAGACAAGCTGGAAACAGCCACAGCTGGGTCGACCCCCTTTAGCATAAATATGGTTTATTCATCATTTTGTAAATGATTTTATCATAATTAAAATTCATAATGGATCAGAATTTTGTACTGAGCAATTGCAAGATCCCTTCTCACGAGAGAGTTGTTTCTTAAAGGTAGTAGTCTAAAATATACATGATGTCCCACTGGAAAAATATGACTAATTATGATACAGGCCTACTCAGATATTTTCTTGTTTTTCTGGTCCTACATTCTCAGAAATGCCTCATTCCGTCTGCTCTACATTACTGTATGTACCAAGTAATTCCTCTCATGGGACTATTTTTCGGGTGGATGCTTGCAGAGGTCAGGTATATTGATCACTAAGAGCTCAGTGCCACAGGATATTTCGCAAAGAGGTTTAAGGAATTGTTTTTCATCAAATATTGATGAGACAATACATTTTTTTCCCCCAAGATCAAATGACAGTAGGAAAAGCAGTACATTCGGATAAGTACCTTCATAACCATTTTCTGCGAAAAGCTATTGGGTTAAATACAAGTTCAATTGAACAATTGACAAATATTTTCCCAGCAATAACAGCAAGGTATCTGAGTCTCTCAGACACCCTTAAAAGTACCAGTCTATATTCCTGAAGTTTTTTTTCTTAATGTCTAAATGAGTGATACTTCTCTCTATTCTGCTGTTTTACCGGATATCCATTTGATCGGCTTTTAAGGAGTCTAAGAATTTTCCGGTTTATCCCACATTAACACAAATAGTATCCCTCTGCAAAAGGTACTGTACATTCTGAAGTGATACGAATACTTATAGACACTATTAAAGTTGCTTGATTGATAGATTTTTAAATAAGTTAAATATGTATAAAATAACCCGCAGCAATACATTGCTTGTCAAGCCATGCTAAAGTATTTATATAATATTCCAAAACTGGGTGGAGAAGATCTAAGATCTAAAGCAATGGTGAGTGTTAAGAGGTCCCCTTTTAGTCAGGCTTATCACCACAGCTTTAATAAAGACAATATACTCATTAGGGGATAAAGCAGCCCTTGCTGGAATCTAATGGGACTCCAACTAATTTATGACATCATTAAAACTTAATAAGCGGGGAAGCGAGGTAATTGCGTTTGAAGCTGCTATCTGCTGCTACATTACCATACTCAGACTGGGCTCTGGAGTCAATGGCTCGGAGGCCACTGTGACCAACGGCCCTTTTTATGCTACCCATCTGCTCACGGAGACATGAATTACCATTTTTAAAGGTCTGGCAAGCTGTTGCAATGCTAACACAAAAAACGAAGTGTAAATTCCAGTGTTGGGAAGGCATACAGGTATTCACTGTCTGAAATTAAGGCATCGATCGAACATGGAACCCCCAAAGCACTGTGCGACAGACCAGCAGTTGACTAGCGGTTGGTTCACGTAGACTGCGCCATTTAAGGTAGTAGGATTACTAATGATCTACCATTAGTGAATGCTTGTTTACAAGCCAGAACACATCAAATAAGACACTGATTTATAGCATATTGAGAGGAATGTTTTCTGCTAACATTTCATACAGTTTTTTTAAATGAATGTCAGCTTCTCTGATTTAGAGACGTATAAAATAAAAATAAAATAAAAAAAACAATTATTAATTCATTCGCTGTAGCCTTGTCACCAGAAAGATGAACAGTGCCGCGCCCTGTGGACTTAATCACCAAGGCAATTTCACAAAGGGTTTATTGGCAAAAGTTTTCCCAATTGAGTTTGCGGCATAAACAGTCAGCCAATAATTTGGTTTCATAAATGCAGTTTAGTGATGGATGTACTCTTGTCAGGACAAGAGGCCTTTTAAATGCCATTGGTTAAGATAGACTCATTTAACATCATATTCATCATTCACGAAAGAAATCTTCTTGTGATTTATTTAGTGAGTTTACTTTTAAAATGTGAGGCCTTCTGTATATTTCATTGAAAAACATTGGCTCCAATCGAGTGTTAGATTTGACTTGAAGCCATTTGCCCATTAAAAGCTAGCTATCAATTTGTAAGCCGAACAGCTTGGACTCTGATTTCATATTTTCCTGGCATCAAGACATTTTTTATTGTGTTTTATAAGCTCTTGTCCAAACCATAACTTTGGATGCTTTGAACACATTTGCTGTATCTTTCAATTCACAATACATGCTGAAGTTATTGTGCTACAAAGATTATTATCAAGCAGAAAATATTGATATCAAATACTGTATCAGTGAACTGGATTAGATTACTTATAAGCAAACATTTGGGCATTTTGATGCTTTGCACTGGCCTGAAAATGGGTCCCACGGTTGAGTTGTAACAGTCATGGTGTAAATTGTCAATATTAGTGTCCAAAGAGGACACTCTCTTATTTTTTCAGTTACTGAAACAAAGCTCAAAGTTGGACACTATTACTTGATTCATTTTTCAACTTCACTTTCAAATTACTACGGTGTCATACATAAGAAATGCTAATTGTTGTTTTGTTTTCTTCGCAGAGTTTTCAAGAAGGCAAGTCCAAATGGAAAGGTAAGTTTTAAAGGTCATAATTTTTTACTTCAGTGGTCCTGCTTTGAGTGATTTACATTCAAAATACTGCACACTTATCCCACTGAGACTCAGCAGAAGAAAATGATTTTTTTTTGACATAATACAAGTATCATGGATAACAAAACTATGTTTCAATGAAAATATTGGCAAAGATATCATTCATTTTTATTGAATTTCCCTTGTAGTGTAGGTTTCAGCATGGTAGAATATATGGCTCTTTGGATGAAGACCAGAGACTCATGTCCCCTACAGGGTACAAAATGGACATGTGGATGTGTAAACATATTCTTATCATACACACATTTTGAGTAGATTACTCAGCATTAACCTTGCAAATAATTAGCAAATTAGCATCTTCTGTATAGCCAGTCTGATGTAGCACCCATCTGGTGTGTAGCTATGATAAATATATGAAAGTAAACAAAAATAGAAAAGCCAATCAAAGAGGAAACCCTATATGTAGAATGGAAAAATAGGGACAGGGATGATATTATCTAAAAATCAGCTGTATTCTCAGCAGCAATATTTATGCTAAATATTCCTGATCAAGTGACTGAACCTCTTGACAATTTACATTTCTCATTAGTCTCCTCCTGCGAAGTACTCGGAGTGCTTTATGTCCCCACTGGCATACCATACATTATGTATAAGCACATTGGTTCACAATGTATTTTTCATAAGATGTAATGGAAAAAAGATATTATTTAAAATACAGATAATTTTTTGTTCGGAGATTCTATTCTATGATGTTGAAATCACACCAAAATTTCTGGTATGTCTAAAAAGGCCAACTAAATCATAGTATTTTCATCACTGATCCTCTCCTGTTAAAATTGATCAGTCCCATGTAAAATACTGAACCACTAGAAATGAAAAGGGCATTTTTGGCATCTCAGTTGAGATAGTTATGAAACAAATGTCCAGCTCATTTAACTGAGAAATACAAAAGGCAAACAGCTCACAGCTCCAAAAAACTCTGAAGGTCTGACCAGCAACAGCTCAACAGACACCTGGGATTAGGATCTCTCCTCTCTGAAGGCAGAGACTTAGCGATCAAAGCAAAACCTGCGCATTGAGAAGCTTGACACAGCATAGCCTTGAACAGCCTCATTTATATGAGCCATAGTTTCCATGACTGCGAGCTGAAATATCGTTCAGTAACAAGGGTAGTATTAAGTGTTACTCCTTCAGGACGGAGCAACCGTGTGGAGAATATGAAATGGTTGCTATGAGTCATCTCTAGTCATTTCATTTTTGCAGTCAGATCAGTTTAGCCAGCCTGCCAAGGCTCCTTTGATGAAAGACATGAAAAGTAGGCGCTATGGAGTGACCGGTGGAATTGTGGGAAGTGTAGTGTGGGATAGCACTGCTGATGCATGGAGATAAGTCGCTTAATTTCACTTTCTTTCTCTTCTATCTTTTTTTAAAAATTGAAGCTAACAGGATACTTCATTTTTGTTTAACTGTAGCTCACTGGTGAACCGAGCCATAATATGCTCTGAAAGCCAAACTCCTACACTGATTACGCAAAATATGTCTTCATAACAATTTGTTCCACAAGCTGTGCATCTCTGATGAGCCTGTGCCACTACAACAACACAATATAACTTCCCAGTCAGATGGGCTATCTCAGTGAGATGGGCAATAAGAAAGCTTTACTCAAACTACTGTGTGCACAGGCCAAATCTGATCCTTACTATGTTATATATTATGTTTACCTAATTTCTGTGGGATTTCCTTAGATTATTTTTTGTACAGCAGCCATGTTGCAGAGGTTTATTATTTCTATTTTCTGATTGGTATTGTTTGGTCTCTAACCTGTGCAGTGACATTTATTTCAACAGCTTACCGTCTATCTCGGGAAGAGAGACTTTGTTGACCATGTGGACCTCGTGGAACCTGTTGGTAAGCTGGCGACTCTACAATCAGACAATGACCATACACGTCTTACTATTAACATTGAGCGTAGGCGATGAAACTTGCCTGGAGTTGTTGACACTCATTTTTGTGTGAAAATAGTATTCATAGATAACATTTTAGCAAAGCAAATCTCTTAACATGTGACACATTAAAGTGATGGTTTACTGTCTGGGTTTTTCGAATATCATTTCAGTTTTAGTGTATGTTTTTTATTGGTCCACACAGTTTTTTATGTGCAATGAAAGATATTTGAAATAGTTTCTGAGGACCTACTAGCTAAACAATGGCTGCCGTTGGGGAATTTGTGGGTTCTTGTTTCAAGTAACTCAACAAAAGCAGCATGTACACAAAGCCTACAGTGGTCACACATATGAAAAGATAAGGTTTATAGCATGTATTCCCAATTGAAAACAAATATTAGTTTTAATACTGTGCTGGTAATTATTTTCTTCTCAGTTTGTGTAAAAAAAAAACGTTAAATTTAAAGAATAGTTGGTAGTATACATATCATGTATAACATCTGGAAGCTTAATGCCACTGTACACACTTATTTGACCACCAAGAGTTCCTTGTACAGGCCATTGTATTACACGTCAACAGAAACCTATAAATATCTCAAATATTCTTCTCTGCACACAAAATGAGCCAACTGAAAACATGCACTAAAACTCAAATAATATTTAAAAAACATTCAGAAAGTGATCTGTCCCTTTAAAGCCATTCTTCTAGAATGTGATTGTTTTTTTTGTATCGCAGTGTGATGTAAAATGTGAATCATTAGTATTATTGCCTGCACATGGTCTTTTAGGGAGTTGTTAAAATTGTATGACAAACAATTTGGCTTTAAAAATTCTGGTCACCCTTGCTTCTAAGAAAATTGTTTTGTATTTGAGAATATTATGTTTGTAAATACAGGATAATATAAAAAGCGAAATCAAAATGTTCTGCCTGAAGCATATAGTTGTAAATCTTTCTTACATTCATTTCCATTATCGTAAGTGCAGCATGCACTGCAGTCTAGCTGCATAGAGGTCTAAGTGCCAAAATGAATCAACGGAATCATATTCTAGAAAAAATAAAGGTCTGGAAATGTAACCCATTCATTCTTTGCCTTCCAGATGGTGTGGTATTGATTGATCCAGAGTATTTGAAGGAAAGAAAAGGTGAGGGGAAAAGTTTTAGATTTGAGCCAACATTTTCTTTGTTCAATCTCATATTTCTGAAATGGACTACAGAGTATTTCTGTCGCCAAATTATGTTATTTGAAATATGTGGCAAGTGGTAATCTAATAATTCAGGCGAATAATCTACTGTTACATTTACAAATCTACTGCTTTCATACGCTGCCCAAAAATCATATAATGGATGTTTTATGCGAGTCATAAAATATTGAAAAGGCACAGTAATTAAGTTCCAGCCAAAGGCTGTTTCACATCACTTCAACACTTCTATGAAACCAAAAATAAAAAGGAAACTTCAAAGAAAAAGAGATGGATTACCAAAAAGTTTAAACACAGCTCCTACTGGCACAATTATAAGATAGTATATTCTGCAAAGTCAATTTTTCAACACCGCCCCCACATTCCCCCGCACACTCACAGAAGTGTATTTTAATAATGTTAAAGTTCAAGTTATTGGGTTGTTCAAAACTGAACTGAATCTACTCTTATGTGTGTCTTTCACCCTCAGTTTTTGTGACACTGACTTGCGCCTTCCGATATGGACGAGAAGACCTGGACGTTTTGGGCCTGACATTTCGGAAGGACCTCTTTGTGGCCAACATCCAGGCCTTCCCACCTGTGCCTGAAGAAAAAAAGCCCTTGACCCGTCTTCAAGAGCGCCTGATTAAAAAGCTTGGGGAGCATGCATACCCTTTCACCTTTGAAGTAAAATTTTGTTTTTCTTAATATTGTTTGCAGGCATGTTTAGCTTCCCTGTTTAACTAACACGGATATTTTTTAATTGATCGATATAATTGAATAATTATAAATAAAGGCTGATTGATTGATTGATCGATTGAGTAATTAAGTAATCATGTTATGACAATGAAATATATAAAAAACATAATGAACATTTATTTAAAAACATAAATAAATGAAAAAATGTAGCATTGAATTTAGTTATACATAAATTAAAAGTTTTCCATTGTGGAAGACAGAAATTGACCAAAGTTAATATATATGTAGAACATTTAATCACTCGAATGTCTAAATTTAAAGGTATTCTGGACAAAGTGTTACGTGAATCTTTTCAGTATTCTACCTTGATCTTTCCTCAGATTCCCCCCAATCTTCCTTGTTCAGTTACCTTACAGCCAGGACCAGAGGACACTGGCAAGGTAATATGAATGATCAGGGGTCAAATCATGGGGGAGGCTGGGGGAGCATAGCCCAACCCCCCCCCCCCCCCCGAAACCCCCCTCCTCCCCCTCAGAGATTTTCACAGTTTCACACACATTCTTAAATGTATGCATGAACCTATCAATCCAAACACAGTTTTTAAAATGTATTTATTTATTTATTTCTAATTTAGCTATACATTCTGTTTTAAATGTACAATCCTCCATAGGTGTGTTATTGGTGCTAGCCATGACGTTTTGGCAGTCCACTCATTGAGATAGTGTGGTATACGTTGCAACTGTAGCGCCGGTATTTTGTCACATTCCTAATTTGTTTTACAAACTGTGATGCGCCTCATTACTAAAAAGGCAAAAGTCATTTGATCACAGCATATGTGCTCTGCTTTTTCCTTTGTTTAGGCCTGCGGTGTTGACTTCGAAGTGAAGGCTTTTTGCGCTGAGAATGTTGAAGAGAAAATTCACAAAAGGTCTGCTGTATGGTGATGCTCTGTCGTTAATCTTGTTAGTGTGTCAATGTTCAAATGGTGGGGACAACAAATCTGTATAGGCCTCTGGTACTTCTTTTAGCTGTTCTGTTGCGTAGCTGAGCAATAATTCAGATTTGATCGCCATAATAAACAATGCACTTCAAACTGAGAAACAATAGGAGCGTTCATCACTGTCTTCCATGTGAGTAGGTGCTGTATTAGTTTGGCTGGCCTTATAAATGGGCTCTCACAGTACTGATTTAATTGTCAATATCACAGTTAAGTATATGTGCCTGTTGAACAGAATATGCCAAACCTCTTGTCGTTGACAGGATAAAGCCGGTACTTTTGTCCAGTAGGTTGTTTTATTGTGTTAATAAGTGGTTCTACTTAACATTGCATAATTTCTCTGCTGTTTGTTTTGCAAAAGGGTTATAATTGAATGTGATTCAATATCGGCAGATAATAAATAATTTATAACAACAATAATAATAATAATAATAATAATAATAATAATAATAATAATAATAATACTTTATCTTACTTCTGTATGGGTCCATATGAAGGGATACCATATAATGTATACAGAATCTGATTCATTCACAATACTAATACATTGAATACATAAAAAATACTGCTCACATGCAGTTCTGGTGCTTTTGTACATCCCAGTTCAGAACCACTGTATAGCGAGGATTCAGAAGTGCAGCATTCTAAAGAGGTGTGCTGTCAAGCAGGGAGTTATAGTAATAAACTGTAAACTGTAATAAACTGCACGTCTGCACTCTGGGGTGATTTGGCTCGACTCGTCTCTGTTTATGCCACTCAGAAATTCAGTGCGGCTGGTAATTAGGAAAGTGCAGTACGCCCCAGAGAAACCCGGACCGCAGCCAATGGCCGAGACCACGCGACAGTTCCTCATGTCGGACAAACCCCTGCATCTGGAGGCCTCATTGGACAAAGAGGTGACAGTCTGAGCCAATGAGATCATCGTAAACCTGCACGTCTCTCTCTGCACTGGCCCCTAAGAAAAATCTCACTTTAGAGACACAGACAGAATGGATGTGGGATTAAAATCACTAAGTGAGGTGATACTAACCTCAATGGGCCCACACACCTATAACCGGGTGACAACACACAGAAAAGTAATAATGATAACCTAATTTGTTTTATACATTGTTCTCAAAATGGTTGCTGGAAAAAGAACAGAAGGTAATAGATACAATTCAAAGGCAGAAATGTTCAAAGAATATTCGAGGTACCTTGACCGGTTGTGCTCTAGGATCAATGGCAACCGTTCAAGGAAAACCTCAGTGCAAACCACACCACCCCCAACCTGCTATGAACACAATGGAATACAAGTGTTTGTATCTATGGTATTGCATTTATATTTATATATATATTTATATATTATATTTTTAGATATGATCTTAATACACTGCACATGCATTTGTTTTGTAATAACTAGAAGGAAACCAGTTTTGCAATAAGCAGTTTTATTACTTTTCTTGATATATTTAATATTAACATTGTTGTGCGTGCTGCGGTAATGTGTTCGAAATGTTATTATCGATTGAGTGCAATTTATTGCCTTCCAGATTTACTACCACGGAGAACCAATCAACGTGAACGTTCACGTCACCAACAACACGAACAAGACCGTGAAAAAGATGAAAATCTCAGGTGATTTATTCGGCTTGGCTGTCAGACAGTTTCATACGCTCCTCATGTAATATTTTGAAACAGAAAAGCTATACTGTGTGTGTCCATACAGTGCGGCAGTACGCGGACATATGCCTTTTTAACACTGCGCAGTACAAGTGCCCTGTTGCGACCGAGGAGTCTGAGTAAGTCTTCAGTGTGTCAACTGACAACGCCAATAGCAGTTCATATTTAGCACATGTAATTGGCTTGTGAATCCTATATACGTTTAAGACAATTTATTAAAATGATAAGGTGTTTTTGTGTGTTGTTATGCTTTATTTTTTTTAACTAAAAATATATAACTGCAAAATATGAGCATGCCAGAATTTGGTTGAGGGTTAGTCACTGTGTTTATTACATTTTACTTAAATTATCTTTTCTTTGCCACATTTGATTTTTAAAAATAAAACATTTATAAAAATATCTTTATTTTGTAGTGATGTAGTTGCTCCAAGTGCCACATTTTGCAAAGTATACACCCTCACTCCTTTCCTGGCCAACAATCGAGAGAAGCGAGGTTTGGCCTTGGATGGAAAACTCAAGCACGAGGACACAAACCTGGCGTCCAGTACACTGTGAGTATTCCAATGTTCCCTTGCTGACCTTCGACCTCAGACGTTGCTATGGAAAATAAAGTGTTGTGTTCTAGAAGCATGTTAAAGAATGTGGTGGTGACCTTTCGCAACCTGACATGTGGGACTTTCACTGTTCTTTTGACAGATTAAGAGAGGGAGCCAACAAGGAGATCCTGGGCATTATCGTCTCTTACAAAGTGAAAGTGAAGCTGGTCGTGTCACGGGGCGGGTATGCATTTTAAAAATGTTCATAAAATTGTAAGCATAAGAGCAGCCATTTTAAACCAGACATTTTAGAGTAGAATACAAAAAGCCATTGATGTCATGCAAAGGACTCTTAGTAGATATTTGTAAAGATATTAAAAATCAAGGGTCACAGCTACTGTACGATGTAACAATATGTTTGTGATAAATAGAACACACAAAAAACATTTGGCCAGAAATATGAGCTTTCTTGCAAAACGCGCAGTACATTTCCAAGACCTTTACTTCGTTTTAAATATAAACAGTAACAAAATGAAATCCTTACTAACTTAATTACCTTTGAACCAACCAAATAAACATGTATTAAAATTCCTTAGTAAAGCAGAGTCTGTCACAAACTTTCCCCAGACTTCCCTCAGGCACTTCATAAGGTCGGAACCCTACTCTGCTCCTGTTATTGGACAGCTGATGTAGGAAGCACCAGTGGTGCATGTTAGCCTCCAGTGGTGGCGTGTTGTATAGCCACTTTATTGGTTCTATGTATTTCTCCTCACACGCTTTCTATGTGTATATTATACATCAAAATATTAGCTAGGATTAAGGCTAAATCACTTCATAGTGTAGTTGACAGCAACCCAGAATATATCTGAGCAGTGGAGCAGGGTCAAAAGCTTGAACTCTGTGTTGATGAATCTGTTCATGAAACCAACTGCCTAAATTCTCTTTGCAATAACGCAAGACAGGACAAATCAGGAAGAATTCTTTTTTTTTTTTCTTCAGCTGTGATGTAGCATACATCCATGTTTTACTTTCCTAAAAGTCACGATTTTCAAAGCAGCATCAGAATGTGATATACTTTACACTATCACTTGAACCATTGTGAATAAGTTACATATATAGTAAATCAAAATGAATGAAAAATGAAATGAGAAATGTGTTGTTATGTTACTGTTCTAAACATTACAATTTATATTTATGACAAGCTAGAAGCTATTTTACATTTTCTGTTGATATTCAGAGGAGCACAAAGTCATTTTAATTTCAAAAAGTCAGTTGGTGGGCAAATATCTTAATATCGGAAGGTGAAGAAGGGCTTTCATGATTCCGGACTCATCCTTGTGAGGTTGACTTTTCTGCACATCCACCACCAACTTGCATCATCAAATCTGTCAACCTGATAGGTCAGAGACTGAAATAACCCAGGAGGTCAGAGACTGAAATAACACGGCACTATGGGTAACCCACTTTGATGCTGGCTGTTTCTGTGGGGGGCTGCTAGAATGGGGCATTGAGTTGAGTATGCCAGTCACATAGCCATGCCCATTTTTAATTTTGCCAATCACATAGCCTTCAAAACAAGCACTGGTAAACACTAGCCATCAACCATCATGTCAGCAATACACACACGTCCACCAGACTAAAGAGAAAATGCAGACTTCTGGGACTGACCAAAACATTTTACAGTAAGAACATTCATGTTGATATCAATAAAGTATCAATGGCTTTTTATATATAACTCTTTTCAAGTCTAGTTTAAAATGGCTGATCTTCCGATTCTAATTTTCTTGTCACAATTTACAGGACATGGATATTGTTTTGCATACATATGCCATATTTCAAACTGATGTATTGTGTTGGTCTTGGACGTATTAGGTATATATTGGCCAATTAAAACCTAAATCTAAAAATCTAGTCTTATTATCACTGGACATCATATATTGTCCTTAACTTGTAAACAAATAAATAAGTAAGTGTACCTTCGTTTAAAGGTCTTAAACATTTTTTTATAGAAAACTCTAATTCCAGCTAATGGCTTTGTTAATGGCTTTGCAAAGTATATAGATATTTATATTTTAAGTAATACATTAAATGTTTCAATGATTTCAGACTCTTGGGGGACCTTGCTTCGAGGTAACCTTTAGATTTTTGTTTTGTGTTACCACATGTTGCATGTCACTAATCTCAGACTACGAATATGACAGATAGCAGTGAAATAGTTTGTAATACCAGTTTTAAAGGTAACCTCAGGTTTCATGAAAACATGAAATCCAAGTAGTGGTTGTGCTTATTACAGAAAATCCAGTCTTCAAATGCATGTTCTGGGGATGTTACAGCACGCAATATGCAAAAATAATCTTAATAGGGACTAAAGGTTGTGCTGGATATATTTGTGCCCAGCATTGTCAGCTTGTGTTTTATGGGCTGTATTTTAGTCCTCCAGCAGCATGGTGGCAGTACAGCCACCTCATGAAGTGCTGATTAGTGTTTCAAGGAAGCCTGAACAGTTTTGATTGGTTAATGGTTCATGAAGGAAGTATTCTTGAGGGAAAGAGATTGGCTGCTAGCTGGTAAAGGAGCTTGCAGGTATTATGTGTGTCTGAACTATCACTAAAATTGCACACAGTTTAACATGGAGATTGTTAACAAGCTAGCTCCCATTTTCAAAATGGGTACCAAATTAGCTAGCTGAATTTGACATAAATGAAACGTTGTGCATTCTGCAGCTTGTTGACATGAACTAAATGACTAGCTAGTGTTAGTTACCTTGGTAATTAGTAGTTTTTGTTTCCAAACTAGTACTACTTGTATATAAAGCAGCCAGTCTCTTAAAGAGGGCATGTGACATTTTGGAAATTTTTTGCGACTGAACAAGTTCACCCCAGTCAAACATATTCTGACCATAGCCAATCAAATAGTTCAATTCCTTAAAATACCAATGAACTCATGCAGCTTCTTGCTGAGCATTCAATAATAATATTCCCATTGTAGTATCTGAGTCATCCATATAACGATTACTATTTTAACTGAGATGATGATGATAATCTCCAGTTAACTGCAGCCACATAAGTTCCATATAAATGGAAAAAAGACAAATGCTCTAGAGAATTCCAACTGTGAAAAAAGGCTACGAAATCTGGTTGCCAAAAACTATAATGCATATTGTTCACAATGCATGCTTCTGAAGTTTAGTTTTTAGAGTTTTTTTTACAGCACGACTGCGTAAACAGAGTTTGATTGCCTATTTAATTTATATTTATTTTGCATGATATGGAGGGGGAATTCTTGGGTTGGAAAAGCATGTTGCTGAGATTACATCTAACTCAGTGTCATAGCCTAGAGGTAGATTCTAATATGCACATTAATACCGTAACAGTCTACTCAACCAAGCGGAATAATTTCTGTCCTTTTTTGTGCTAGTTTAGGATTAAGATGAAATTATTTTGTTTATGCATGTTGGGGCTAGTGCTTATTATATTTGTCTTTCTTGATTGTGCACTATGAAAGAAGCTTGACCAAAAATTGTATTGAATGGATCTGTTCCTCTCTTTCATTTTTAGTGATGTTGCTGTTGAGCTGCCTTTCACATTAATGCATCCAAAACCGATTGAGGAATCCTGTTACAGAGACGGTATATCCTATTTTATTTATAGATTAATTTTTTTGTTACTATAAAACCCATATTTTATTTTAATATGTTTTTCCAAAGAAATATATCCATATGTCTGAAATTAAATGTGTACATTACTTGATATGAAAGATTAAAAGATTAGCACAGCTTTTCCCGATTAAGCATGTCATATTACTGCCTGCTCTTAGAAGTTATATTTAAACGGCATAAAAAATTACAGAAGAAAATTACCAGCATTGTATTCCAGCATTTGTATGTGTGTGTGTGTGCATGTGTGTGTGTGTGTGTGTCTGTTTGTGTGTGTATGTATGCATGAATCATTAAGAACATTAAAGTCTTAAAGTACTTTGCGCATGAATTTCCCTTTCTGCAAAATATGTAAATATGATGGTGAAATGTCATTTTGTGGAATATTGTCTCCTTTCTGTCTCAGCTCCAGAAACCGACGCGCCCCTCGACACGAATCTCATAGAGTTCGATACAAAGTAAGCACGCTGCTTGGAGCCCCGCCCCACGCTGAGTGTGCCGGCGATGCCACGTTCCCGTTTGACGTTCTTTTTCCCGAGCCCCACCCGCCCCCTAGCATGCCCATCACATGCAAATACATGCAAGCGTGAATAATTTATGCGAAGCTTCTGCTCCATCTCGCCTGTTCCTCCTTTTTAAAGTGCGTCTGCCTTGTGATATAATGCATGTGCATGCTACACCCCGGTAAAGCGATATCATAATGTTTTGCTTTCTGTCTTGAATTCTGCTTCCTGTCTTCTGATGTGTTTTGGAGTACTCAGGGCGCTTTGTCATTGAAATAATAACACATAATACAGAATGACTAATAGTGTTAGGAGCAAAGCAGGAACAAAACGGGGGGGGGGGGTTTGTGAGGTGGGTCTTTTAGCCCAAGTACCTTGGGGGCCCTTTTGTCCCAAGTCCTCGATATGCCCCTCTAATTAAAATTTTTGAAATGTATAATTATTGTCACGGTCATTAATTTTAAGGCTTATTCTGTGCTTCATTTTGGTGAAATATAATCTGTACCGTACCTGGGTGTCGTAAAAACATTTTGTCTAGGTCGGTGTGCCCTTTTCTCACTTTGGGCACCTGCCCCTCAATAGGTCTGTGCCCGGCCCCGCGGCAGTGATTGCGAATCGGGCGCAGTGCAGCAGCCGACGTTCGCACACGCTAACTCTTTCTCTTTTCCCTGCCAGCGACGATGACATCATCTTCGAGGACTTCGCGCGTCAGAGGCTGAAGGGGGCGAAGGACGACAAGGACGAGGACGACGAGGGCGCCAACTCGCCCAAGCTGGACGACAGATAAAGGGCGCGGCCTCCGCTCTCCTCCTCCTCCTCATTCGCTGTGACGCCGACGGGGCGTCGACCAACCCCATGTTAGTGAAGACAAGAGTCTGGGACACACCCTTTAACAAACCACAGTGGTGACGTCGTCCTGTCCGTGTTTGCGTTTGTCGTTCACTCAACACACACACACACACACACACACACACACATGCGCACACACACACACACACACACAAAACATTTTTAAAAATGAAAAAGAAAGAAATGTTCATTCTAGTTTCAGTGGTAGAGAAGCCATCTTTTAGAGTGGAGGTGGGTGACTGGGTGAAGATGAAGAAGATGAAGGGCGATGGACTGAGACTTAAAAACAAATACGTGGCAGATTAAATTTCCAGTCGTAGCATGCCTTTGGTGATGTTTGCTGTACATGTTTCAGATCAAAGGAACTGGACTAGTTAACAAAATACTGCCAAATTCAAATTTCATGATCGTTTTTGTATACTCTATGAATGTTATCTATATGAGGGAATGCTGAGGGCATATGCGTATTTTAGATAAAGGCTTCAGTTGCCATTTTACTCAGATATGTTTATATTTTGCCTTCCCAAAGTTAAAAATAAAGTAATGGGATTTTTAAAAATAATTTTTGAAAAAATACACCCAGCTTTTATATCCACGTGGCCATGTTAACCACTTTTATATCATACTTTCAGCCAATATCGTTTTCAGATTTTTGCACAAATTTCCTGTGACATTTACGTCTGAATGAACAAATTTCCTGGATTTTTTTCTTACAAATCAGAGTGTCCTACAGGTTTTGCCTTCAATAAACCTAGATGGCAGCCATACATACACACACACACACACACACACACACACACGCTATTTCACACTCACACGCAAGTCTTTGAATTTTGCACTCTTACCTTGTCATTCCGTTTCACAAAATAGGAATAAAATGTGGTTTCAATTAAGGTAAAGCATTGCTTGCCTATGTAGGTGTGTACACGTAGAGCTAAGTATCCAGTAGTGGTGGGGAAATGGAACCTTGAGTCTGTGCAGTGCAGATGAGTTTGCATTTCTATGAAAGAGTGGCCTTGTTTTTTTCCGCATGATCCTACCAGTCAATATTAATAGAAATAGGTATACCTTTTGAAGACAAAATTATTTTTATGATGTGTACAACCAATTTACTTCTTTCTAAACAATTATTATGGCGTGAGTATAACTACAGTACCTGACAGGACAAAGCAGCTGTTTTTTTTTTTGTTAAACTATTGTTATAATTATTATTATTACTAGGTATTTATTTACAGGTCAGTGTTAAGATGTATTCACTGTATGATCCATCTACATAAGGGATGTGTCCAGCTGTTTGTTCGATTTATACCTCATTGTTTTAATTGTTAATTTATTGATCTCCTTGGTGGAGAGGATAGAAAAGAGCGACAGAGAGCGAGAGATACTGATAAACTGTATTAATAAAAAGAACACTGAAAACAAGACTTCACAATAATATTTATCATTTCATTATTGTTGCTATTACTCTCCTTTATCTGACAAATATGAAGAATATGATTTAAACATTAAATAAGATTTTGATTTAAAGTATGTTGATACTAAAGCATTCTGAGCCATTTATAATTCTGTGTTTTATGTTTGCGACTCAGGCTTATTGGTTGCAGTTGAGAGACCATTGGCAGAATGCGGAACAGTACATTTTGTGTGCTGTTTAGTAAAAAAAAAAATCTGTTTCAGCATATAATTTGCCTGTTGATCAAACCTTTAACAAGACTAATTTACCTTTATCATGTAACTTGGTGATAAAATCACAGGATTCGCCATGTAATTGGGTGTTCTCATAGCTGGGTTGTATCTCATAGTGTTATATGTTTCAATGGCACCTTTTATATTTAGTTGTTTGTCTGTTACTCAGTCATATATGAAAGATTAAACACTGGAGGACATTATCAATAGTCTCAAAATAATGCAGTCCTGATCATTGGTTTTGAGTATTTCTAAAGAATTTGTGCATATTTTAGAAAATATAAAGAACTAAATTTAGTAGAAATGCTGCAAGAAAAAAAACTGTAATTATGATTCATGACTCATGTTATTAATAGTGTATAAAGCGCTTGTTACAAAACACTTCTTTCCAAAATTTTTCAGTGGATTTGTCAGTCAGTAGTCCCTTGAAATGCATTCTTCCATTTGCTCACAGTGGGCCTCATTCACAGAACTCTTCTGAAATTCTTCTTACTTTTTTTCTTGAGAAAAGTTCCTGTGAAAAACCAACACGGGATTCAAAAAAAAAAACAGACCGTCAGATGAAGAATGCTGTTTGGTCGCAAATTGGATGTGCTTGCCTGTTCATGTTTATCAAGGAAACACCCTAACAGTCCCAAAAAACCATTCCAACTTCAGGGTCGTGTGCAACCATTCATTGCTCTCCACAAGCATACGTATCTGTGCAATGCCTAAAAATGTGTTGTTTCCCCAAGGCACGATTAGCCATGTTATCCAAAAGCAAACGTTGCTAAGTGTTGAGTTTGGCTGGGCGCTTGTGAGTCTTTATGCATCACCATTCGTCATTGTCAATCACTTTTATCAATAAACGGAATTAATGACATTACCAACATGGTTATTATTGTAAACTAACAATCTAAAACTAGCGTAAACTAAAATAAAAATAGAAATGTTTTGAATGAAAACTAAAGTAAAACCTGCAAACCTGCTCTTAAAGCTAAGTAAAACTAAAAATCTAAATCAATTTTTGATCTCAAAACTAAATGAATTTTGCAAAAATAATACATCATTGTAAATGGAAAAATGTTTATGCATGTTCCCAAGCACACAAAGATTTTGATCATACCAAAAAACAAAACAACAATTTTTAAAAAGGAAAATAATTATGATTGCCAAAATGTTTGGTGAAATGTTTGTGGAAACGTTCATAACATTCATTACAGCCCAATGACAATGATCAGAAAAATGGCTGAAAAGTTGATTTCTGTGGTTACAGTAGATGTTAAATATCAATTATATATTTTTTTGCCATTATTTTGATAAATGTATCATTCTGACTGATCGTGATATCGCGCCGATCAGCTAATCAGATGGTGCTGGGCGCATACTTGATGACTTCATCGTCAAGTCCGGTGAAGGTCAAGAAAGAAAAACATGAAATGAGCAAAGATGCCCCGCTCATTAAAGAGAAGCACAAGCGATGTATTAATAGAGGCCGGACCACGCCCGGGTGTCAAACGCCATCGGGCCTGCCGCTCTAATATGTCACGCCCATTCCCCCGTCTATCGGTGACGGGTCACGTCATGTGACACCAAGGGCAGCTACACAATTAGCATTTCGCTGTCCAGCAGATCAGTGTGTGACAGCTTTCCAGTTCTAACAGACACTCCCTGTCACATTAGCTCACGCCTTCAAGGCTTGTTTTGTCAACCGGGCGACCCGCAGAGACGACATGTTCGGCAACGCTCGTCAGCGCGACAGATTGAGATGATGTCACCAAACACTTTCAGGTGGAGTTGATGGCAACCGTCGGTTTTCCTGGCTCGGTTGCAGTCAAGCTTACGCGCGGGCGACCTCGAGAGACATCGAGTGCTAGCTTTCAAAATGCGCGTTGTTGTGCTCAACAGACCAGTTAATGGGAAGGTGCGAGTGTGATGGTCAGGGCAAAAAAAAAAGTGTCACTGTCAGTTGTGAGTGATGTTCGAAAAAACATTCTGGCGAAAACATTTTATAAATATGCTAAATACAGTATAATTTGCTGCATGCATGTAAAATATAGTGGTTTTTTTGTTTTGTTTTGTTTGTTTTGTTTTGTTTTTGTTGGTGCTCAGAATGCGTATTTGTTAATGCAGTTCTGAATCATGAAGGCAAGCTTCCATGCAAAGTTATTCTGACAGAACACTCATTTGCAGTGTTCTGGAATTTCCACCTGATCTAAATGGCATTATGTGCAATCAAAACGTGGTGTTAAATACTTATGGTAAGCCATTAAGAGGCCTAACACAATACATAAATACATCAACTTTTATGAGCTGGTGAAGACAGAAGATTATAATGCATTAATAATTTGTTATTTTTTTAAATATTCTTTTGAATTTATGTGCTTTCAATCATCAAAACTAATACATTATTTTTCTCTTGCAAGTATATATGCAACATTTATTTATTTCTAGCTTAAGAATTGTTTCAGTAGGAAAGAATGCACATCAACTGCCACCAAGCAGCCTTCCCATTTTAATGAATAAATCTCACATGCTTATTTACGTTCTCACAAGGTCTTTCCATGTTGGAGAACTTAGAGAAAGGTCAAAATGTATAATTGTTTTATTCTGTACGAAATTCATATGAAAATATATTTTCACCTGTCACATAAATAGTTTAATCGTGCTGCTTAAAATTTGCCCACTCAAACATACCCAGCTGGCATTATTTGCATACTGAATGCTTGTTGCCATGACTTCATTTCAAAAATCCTCATCCCCAACTGTCATTTTTTTATTTATTCAAGGCAAAACATATAAACCACAAGCTCACACATGCTTACAATTTGTCGCACCCACAGCCTTCCCATATAAATGTTAATATTAAAATGTTTCATGACGTTGCTAGTAGTTTATTTGCACATGTTACACCCGAAAAGGACAAAGGTTAGTTTAATTTAAATGAGATGTTGTTTCTACCCTTTCTAATCCTGGACATGTATTTTTGTAAATCAACCTCTGTATGATGTTCAAAATCTTACTCTATTTGGTCCCTTTATTCCTGGGTTGTACCTGTTGATGTTTAACTATTCTGTCAAGTCTTAATAAAAATGTTATAGTTTATATAATGGGTTGTACATCTTATTTGATTTATTTTTATTAATTCATTATTTCATGCAGGGTTATTATTTTTGTAATTCAAGTGGCTGTGAAATGTCACATTAAAATAATTTAAATTAACTTAAATTACAAAATTTAAATAAGGCTCCATGGTCATGTACTTAGCAGGATACATTCATGTTTACATGGAGTAGCCAAGGTACAGTAAAACTTGTTTATAGCATGTGACTTGCTGTTTTTGATTTTTTTAATTGCTACCCTGGACTTACCCTTTGGTGACCAATTATACCTGGCCACACTTGCTGTGGCATTGTGCCCTAATTAACTGTGTCAAAACCAGAAGTCTCTGTTCTTTTTGTCTTGTGGGCCAAAAGTCAGCCATCTTGGCTAATTTGTTTCCATGCTACAGAACGTGATCTATCATTAGATGCGACCAGTGCCGCTTAATGACCTTGTTACCGTCTGTTTAATATTAATTAAGTCTGAAAACAAAAGAATTGCATTGTTCTTTAACCCTCACAGACTGATTAAAGAACAAGCAACACTGAGATAATTGAAAAACAAGGATTGATACTCCATTTTATCCAGGTGTCTGCTTGGGCTATGTGCTTTAAATAATAATGAATCTATATTGTTTACCTTGTGACTTCGTCAATGACTAGTTTTTTTCTGTTGCAATGAATTTGACTCTCATCGACTTTATTGGGCACAAAAAAGACTAAAATATTAATACATGTGTCAGAAAATATCATAGTCCTCCCTTGTTGTGGACAATCCACTCTGTAACATTAAATATTAGTCATCGAGAGTCTCAAAACAAAGGTATCACCACACAAGACAGCCATTTTGTACTTCCGTATAAAATACACCAATCTCCATGGAGAAACCCAACACCGGTGTGGATAGCTTCACAATAATTGCCTGTCTGCGGTAAGTGGCCCTCTTTGTGTCCGCCAGACAGCCATTAGGGTAATGGCAGTGCGGTTGTTTTTTGACCACACTGACATTGGTAGCAGACATTGGTCTCACCCGCCCCCCCCCCCCCCCCCCCCACCCCCTTCAGCGCTGAGGTTCATTAAAGCCTCCAGTACAGGTTAATCCACCGCCATTCCACTTTGTTACTGTTATTGTGATGTATTACAACAGGGGGGGGGAGGATGAATGCACAGATCCAATGAAGACAGGAAGCCATTTTAGATTTTCTTGCTTTGCCAGAGTTTTATACAGTACATACAGCCTGAAGCCTATAAGTCACTCACTTCAATATAATACGTCAAATTTAGCATGTGCTGTGCATCTGCAGATACTGTACCCTAGTGGCAGAAGCTCTACAGCATGATTACCAGATTTACCATTGCTGTTGTGCCCATGGGGAAATTGTCTAGAGTGAATTCATTCAGTAAAAATACATCCGTTAGAATTACTCATTTTTAAATAATACATTTAGGTTAAGGCTCCCTAGATTAGATTTCTTCTCAGTAAATTAATGCATTTACTACACTTCTTCTGTGCACTGTATGAGCCCGGCTAAAGAAAATACTGAGAAAAGCATGCAGTCTAAATTGAGGCAAAGTGACAGAAATGAGTTCTAGCTCATGATCGGCTGATTAGGCCTTGCAGCAAAGATCACGTCAAGATGTCTGCACACAGTTATCACAGCCAAGAGAACCGTCAATCAATTTCTCAAAAACAGACGGACCCTATAGCCTAGCCCAGTGGTCTCCAACCTTGGTCCTGGAGAGCTACAGGGTCTGCTGGTTTTTGTTTTCACCTTAAAATCAGCACCCAACTGAGACCCAAGACACCAGGTGAGTTGAGCTAACTGTGCAATCAACTGCTCTAATTGATTCATGACGTGCAGGGTCACTATGAAAACCAGCAGACCCTGTAGCTCTCCAGGACCAGGGTTGGAGACCGCTGGCCTAGACATTGAACCCTTGGCTTAGGCTGCATCGGACACTTATGACCAACCAGGATTCCACAGAGGAAGGACACATTTAAGATGGACCATAAAGGCTGGGGCCAGCGTTCCTCAGGTTAATTGGCCAACGTTTCCCTGGTAACCACTGCATGAGCTCCTCCCCACGGTACACCTGGTTCCTACACGCTACAGTTTGTGTCAGTGTGTGGCACGCCCCTCCTCAAATCAACGCTAGCTTTCTTGACATACTTTTTGCTGCAAGGGGTTGTGATATATCATTTGAAAACCCTGAAAACGGGCACACACACACACACGCGCATGTTTGTATTGCTATACTTGTGAGGACTTCCCATTGACTTACATTCATTCCGTAACCTCTAACCCTAACCCTAACCCCAACCACTACATGCCTAACCTTAACCCTAACTTTAACCTAATTGTAACCCTAACCCTAACCCTAAGCCCTAACCTTGTGCAGTTTTCCTCATCTTTCTATCCTTGTGGGGACATTTGGTTCTCACAAAGATAGTAAAACATGCCCACAAACACACACAGACACAGACACACACACACACCGGCCTGTGGCAGGTCAGCGGGGACCATCTCAGCTCTTGACAGAGCGTGGGACGGCACAGACGCGGCAGAACAGGCGCGGCTGCCGCTCGTTCCGGGAGTCCAATCTGTGACCCAGTTCTGCCGTTGGGTGCCGTGCGAGCGGAGAGAACAACAGCCAAGGTCTGAAGCCACACGCTCCCTCCCCACCTGCCCCCCCCTCCCCCCCCCCCCCCCCCCACCGTCTCTCACTCCTTCAGAAAGCCCAGAGGGAGACCACCACACTGTGCCACATCGCACAAAACTGCCTCTCCTCACCCAGAGATGGAACCCCAGGGGGTGAGAAGTCTTGCCCTGTGTTTCTTCCACCCATGAACTCAGCCTGCTGGTTTCATTAAAGGGGAATTTCACTTTTTAACACCTCTGGGGTCATTTTCACACCTACCCGGGCTTTTGCGTGCACCCCAGACCGTTTTTAGGTTGCCTGCTTCAATATTTAGATATCTGTAGATATTTGATATCCGAGTGAGCAAAACACCCCCATCCAATAGAAGCCCATTCAACATCAAACTCCATGTTAGACTCATTGTAAACACACGTCCCTGCTTCTCATGACTGATACTGTCCTTCTAATTGTCAGTGCAATCAATTATTTAATTATTATTAAAATTATCAATTTAATCAATTATGAAGATTATGATTATGATGATGATTATTATTATTACCATTATTAAAATAATAAAATAACAAATGACGAGTAAGTGGGAGACGCAAACAAACTTAATAAAAATAGAGATAAAAAATATACTGACAATGCAAAAAGACCCAAAAGTCACAACCATTGTCAATACCAATACCAACAAACACCATCACAACCACTGAGAAGAAAAAGTAGAATTGTATTATTTAACCTTTTTTTTAAAAAGAGCTCGACCAGCCTAAATAAACATAATTAAAATTGCTGGAATATCAATCACTGCAACTTCAGCAGCAATAAATGTCAGCTCAATGATTAGCCACATAGCAACAGGAGAATGCACATTCTGTTTTTCCTCCACTGAATGGCATTTAACATCAGTTAGAATAATAGTGAAATCATGGCCTGACATTGAACCCATTCATTGGTGGTTAGCTTCCACCATATTATTTCATTATTTTGTGGGGGTATTTTTTGTCACATTTGAAGAGGCCATAAGGAATCAGCCAGTGTTAGTGAAGGTTATTTAAATTTTAATAAGTAACTAGAAGGATCATGAGTGCTGTTCCTGAGTAAGAGTAAGTCATATACTGTATATTGTGTGTGTGTGTGTGTGTGTGTGTGTATTACTTTAATGGATGTATTGATGGATAGAAGGAAATTTCTTACATCATTCTTTACTGGCATACATAATACAGACAGAACATCACTGGAATTATTCATTATTTAAACACATAACAAAATAAAACATAGAAAATACCACTGCAGATGCAATAATTATTTTCCAGCTTTAAACATACAGACTGTTGCCTTTAAATGCAGTGCACATTCACAAAATCCCAACAAAGCTGGAGTCACAGGAAATAATTCAGAGTAGGCTGCTTTATTTGCCACAAATGTCACCCGATACTTCAGTATGCTCTTTCTCGTACATGTACGTGGATACCATTCAGTCCCCTTGCGTGATTTACGTACAGCGTCTGATTCAGTCACTGTGAAAGGCAATTGAGTTCAAACGTACAAGTCAGGATCAGCAGGATTATTCGACTTAAAGAACAGCAGGTTGTGAACTAAAGCTTTACACAGCAATGAATCCAAGACAATAATAAAATTTTATTTTCTGGAGAGGACGATAACGTTTTTGATAGATTTGATGGCATAACTGTTTTTAATTAAACATCCACGAGTCTGCATTATTTCAAAAGATTTTTCAATTACCTAAAACTATGGGGATAATAATAATAATAATAATAATAATAGACTGGAATGCTTTTAGCTATGGCAACGCCTTATAAGCAATATATTTTTGTATTATCTATTGGAGACACTTTAATTTTTTCAGATTCAATTACACTGTTTAAAGGGTGCCACATACACAGAAAGATTCCACTGTCAAATCGTGATGAAGTATCCTAGCCTTGGACACTGATGAATGGATTGAAAGTGGTGGGTTCTTTTGAAACCAGTTATTTTCAAAGTAGCATCTTAGAAAAATGTTGTGCAAGTCATATGAAAAAAATGACTTGCTTGTGAAGGTCAGCTTCTACTTAATCGCAATCATGTTCCAGGTGCTGCTTCACAGAAATTTAAGACTTGATTCCCAGAAAACTGAAAGCGACTGCCTCGCTCCACATGAAAAAATAAAATGAGAAATAAACAAACTACAAGCTTGCCTGTCTAGTTTTTAGGAGGGGAGAATCTGACAAAAGAGAGATTACTCACGTAACAGTACTCAAAGATTTCTTACAAATATCCAGCAGTAACACTTCAAAATAAAATATAACTGTGAGTCCTCTTGGCCACATTTAAAGATTCTAACAAAATGCATCCTTATCTCTTTGGTCCTGAGGCCACATACGACGGGGTTGGAGCCCCCAGGGACGAGGAGGCACATGCAGCTTATCAGCACTCTGATGTCAGACGGAATACTGTGCTGTACCCTGTACCCTACGAACGCAATCATCGCAGACGTGCAAGCGATGCATATGACAATGATGTGCGTGTCGCACGTCTGGATGGCTTTTTTTTGGCGGGATTCGCCCGCCGCTGACTGGAATATGACCGCGAAAATGTAGATATACGAGCAGGCGATGGCGGTGCGGTCAACGGTCGAGACGCAGAAGGCTACCAGGTCCGCTAAGTAGTTTTGGCTTCTGTCCTCGCAGGCCAAGTTCTCCACCATCTGATGCTCGCAGAAGCAGTGGTGCAGCACGTTCGAGGGGCAAAATTTCAGCGTCCCCGCCCCGATGAACGCAGCGGCGGCCACAGAATTGGTCAAGCTCACAATATCGTTGTAACGCAGGGGCACACCAATGGCGAAGTATCGATCGACGGCCAATGGCAAGCAAAATGGCGGACTGGAAAGAGGCCGCGTAGTGAACTAAGTACATCTGCAGCAGGCAGCCCGCTCTGGAAATCGCATCGATGTCAGACAGGAAGGCAAAGAGCATTCTGGGAACGAGCCCCAACGGGACCATCATGTCAATACAGTCGATGGCACTGATCAGTATATACATGGGAGAGTGTAAACTCTTCTGACTTACAATCACATAAACGAGCGTCCAGTTGGTGACCAGCGTGAACAGAAGTGCTAAACTGAAAGGGGATGAAAAGGAACTGCCATCTCTCTCCAAGGGACAAGGACCCCGTCAGGTAGAATTCGGCGTGAGAGAAGTTCCTGCTTGGTCCGGATTCCATTCTGACTCCAGGTGTGAGAGAAAAGCCTGAGAAAACAATGGTCCACAGCGTTAAGTCATTATCTCAACTCTTTTTTAAAGTTTAGAATTAGGCCATTGACTTCAAAATATCATTGTGATTATAGGATACAAATAGAACAAAATGATAACAAAAGGTAGAAAGTCAATAGTTTCCTTTGTACAGCCAAAATATGAAGTTCTACTTGTCAAATATTGCCAATTTGTTATTAAATGTGCACGCACCTTATTTTGTGCTGTGCGCATGGAGCAAATATTAGATCATCAATGTTTTGTTCTTTTTGAATTGACTAACAACAAAATGTGATGAACAGGGTTCAGGAAAGCAAGACGTTCTTGGTCAACAGCTTAATCTAACTGGTAAAGCAACGATAAGAGAACTGAAGCCTCAGCCTGACTCACTGTTTCAATGGGATGTCTTGCTGTTCTCTGTTAAAAAATTATCGCTGGTCTTACAAGAGCCACTTTCAAATTCCCTTTCCAGGTCCCTCTGCGATCTTTGTTCTGTTGTGGCCTGCTCTCCTAGTTGGCACAAGAAGGCTAATATTTTTTTTTTTTAGCAACCCTTTGTTGACTCATTATTTAGATGGTCCAAGGCTGTAATTTTAATCACGTCCTGTATGAATGACACGTCAACAAATTACTTATCTCCATGCTGTGAATGTTTGATTGCCCATTTAATTTGTGATTATAGATGTAAAATATTGACACACAAATATTTGCCTCAGCAGTGCTCTACTGGCAAATTGCGTGTAATGTGGTCAGTAATGAGCCATACAGTCACATCCACATTCACAACAATTTGTGGCTGTCTAGAAAAAGGAAAAGAGGGAAATGACAGTGAGACTAAAACTAGACTGGTAACTCTAACATGGAGGATCATTTCCCAGGTGGAGCACTTGAGCGACGTACTTGAGCCGAATTGCTGTAAAAATCTAGCCATATAAATGGATCATTTATAAAAAGTTTCTCTGGGTAGGAATGCCTAAAATGCTAACATTAAAATGAGGTGTGGCGGATATGATGCGGCCTTCCATTTCAAAAGAATGTTTGATGGGTTTTTGGCTTTTTGATGTGACTCTGTGAACTTTTATTTATTTATTTATTTAGTGGTGTCTGGGTTTCCTTTGTATTATTATTTTTTTCTAGACTAATACCTTCAACCTTGAAGTTCTTTGGAACCTCTTTTTGAAGCTATTTGGTATGCCAAGCAATCGGCAGCTTTATCACAGAGCCAAAGAGCACCATTAATAGCCAGGTTTATACTGTGTGCACATCAGTACCCTGACTATTGGCTATGATCAGATTATTACTGCACATGTGAGCACACTGAATGTTTTCAAACAAAAGTGAAACTAAGAATTGAATCTGTATCACCATAACAAAATGGAAATTGTTTCCCATGATCAAATAAAAATTATTAGAAGCCCTTATAATATAATATAATATAATATAATATAATATAATATAATATAATATAATATAATATAATATAATATAATATAATATAATATAATATAATATAATATAAATGGACTTTAAATGGAAACAAAGGTTAAATACCTGCAGCACCCAAACTGCTGTTAAATGTCCCTAAAATGATATATTAGCATATTTAAATAATAAACCTCCTTTATTAACCTCTTGTGTCCATTCTTGCATTAATTCCTATATTTAACACTTTTTGTATATTCTGTTCTTATGAAAACAGAGAAGCAAAGAGTCTGCAGGGAGTATTGAGAAGGTGGACCACAACTAAGAAAAAAAAATACCTGAAAATATTTCTCTTTTTTATAGAATATTTAAAGTAGCATATTTCATGATATGATGTTGACATTTTAAGCCATTATCTGATCTTATTGTTCAACATACATAAACATTACATAAAAAATCTGGCATTTTTCAGAAATGCAAAAATGAGGTTGGCCATGTGAAGTATTGGCTATGGCAGCTCATTTCGTAAATCAAATTCTTTGGTCTAGGTCACAGTACTACTTCAAAAAACCTTCACTAAATTGTAAGCATTTGTATAAAAAAATAAATAAATAAATAAAAATAAAAAAACCGCACACTGGGTAGCAGCAAGAAAGTGCTGAGTTCAAATCCCTGCATTTGGGGGCTTTCTGTGCAGACTTTGCATGTTCTCACCGTGGGTTTCTTCCAGGTACCTCCCACAGCCCAATGACACGCAGGTTAGGCTAATTGGAGCCTGAACAGCTCCTAGCTCTGAGTGTGTGAGTGAATGGTGTTTGTGGCCTGTGATGGACTGTAGACTGTAATCCCGCCTCTCGGCCAATGCATGCTGGGATATGCTCCAGCCCCTCCCGTGACCCTGACCAGGAATAAGTGGGTGAAGATAGATGGTATAGGGTATAGATGAATGTAAAACATAATTTTGAGTAATCCAATCAATATAATCATGTTTTTGATTAATACAATGGCACAGAGTGAAGCAATGTAACATTATAATTTAAAAGTTTAATCCAATACTTTCATTTTAATTTATTCTTTATCTTCTCATAATCCAATGAAGTTGTCGCCATCGTGATTTGAGTGATGAAGCATGTATGCTTTCAATATTATTATTATTATTATTATTATGTCCAATTCATGCAATAATGAATAAACTTAAGTCTTCTTATACATATTTCCCTACATATATTTTTCTTTCTTGCGAAAGTTTTTATTTATTTATTTATTTATTTATTTATTTAAATTTAGTTTTATCTCATATGCCCAATTTACCTACAGTAGTACTATTTTGGTTACTAATAACAATATCAAGATTTGAATTTTTCAAAAACCTTCTTTTTGGTGTTTGCTGCCACCCAGTGGAAACAGGTATGTATGTACTTTGATAAGTTCATGGATGTGAGATGTATAGTATCTTTTCCACAGGAATATGTCGCCCAGAAAACTGAATAACTCATGTGGGCATACTATATAATATTGTATACATATACATAATATTTCTTGAATATATAAGAGAAGCTGATGATTCTACAGACTGTCTGAGCATTTATTGTCAAGGAACCATGAAATGAATGGAACGAAGGCTCAGGGATGTAATATATTGTGATGTGTGTACTTTGACACTAGGTGGCGATGTAAACATATGAAACTGAGATGAATGCTGGCATTTTTCCTTGATGTTTCTATGGAGGAATGAAAAGATTAGCTTTAATGCAACTGTGCCCAAGGAATAAAGTGGAGATTACTGTATAAAAGCTCCCAAGAAGAAGAAGAAGAAGAAGAAGAAATTATTATTATTATTATTATTATTATTATTATTATTATTAATAATAATAATAATAATAATAATAATAATAATGTACAAAATGAAAGAAAAATAAATTACTATTAATTAAATTGGGAGAAAAGTTTGTGTTTTTTTATTTTTATTTTTTAACTGGTACTGTTCCCAGCTCAGCTGAGTATTATTGAATGTGATTAGGAATTCTAAACAACACTTAACAATGTTTTATGTTATAATGTGAATGCAAATTAGATGCAAATTAATTACTCATATTTGACATATTTTTAAATGATAAAAATCACCACTCAGGAGGGTTTCAGCTTGAAAGTCAAGTGGATTAGAAAAGGCAACCCAGAAGGCTTTCTCCGGTAAATAGCCAGATGTCCCCCTAATTATGGGAAAAGATCATGCTGAGAATACTCCGGTGGTATCCTACATTTGGGATGCCAAAAGTTACAGTACACACCTGGTAATTGTAAGCTTTAGAGGAAATGAAAATTGAAATAGGTGTGCAGATGTTTAAACGTTCTCTATGGAGTTCGTGAGACTGTGGTAACAGAAATTTTAAAGTGATCTCATTCAATAGCAGAGTGGTTGTGATATCTTGGCAAATATTTTGTGTTGTGAATAGATTAATAAAACGGGTACTATCTGTCCAGGGTTTTTAATTTTTTGTACAATTACAGATATATTTCAGCTGGTTGAATGAGAATGAACACATTTCCTCAATCTGACCCCTGACCTTTACTTGATATACTAATTAGGTTATTGCATAAACACATACAGAGGTAATTGATTTGGTATACATATTCTGTTGAAGTCTTTGGCTTGACTTCAGGAACCCAGAGTTGTTCTAGAATGGTGCTGCAAGGGTCCCTGTGGACATTCTATGGTAGAGTAGGACACTTGTGGTCTAATAGGACTGAACCATGAGAAGGGTCATCTAGGCCAATCTGAAGATCCACAGATAGAACCCGTGTACAGTCAGCTGGAGCAAGAAGGAGGCCTTTGCTGGTCTGGATTTGTTGGGGACAGCTGGAAGTTATTTTCCCTCACAAGCTTCATCTGCCGTTGATGGTGATTATGCCACAGTTTAGAATTTCACCACACTGTGCTTTCCCAGAAATGCCCCTCCTGGCATTTTACCCCCAAAGCCAGCCTCAAACAGGCCAGGTAAGTCTAAGCAATTTCAGTGCAATAGACTGAATAAAGCAAAAGTCTACACTTTACAGTTTACACCTAAAATTCGATAGCCTAACCCTGGTTTTATGTCCCCTCTGATCCAGAGAGGGCAATTCCTCTCATTCTCCCTGTCTACCATTGGCCAAAGCAGTAATATTAAAACAGTATTAAAACCAAAATGGCAGCTATTGGAGTAACAGCTTTCTAAAACATATTTGCATTTCTTTTTAAAATGTGCAGATGCTACATACCTACATTGGCAGGGTTTCTATTGTACTTCTTGATAAGTCAGTTTGAATGCAGAATGAAAAGTATTCAATATGCAACAGCCTTATAAGCATATTTTCAAGCAGAGTGACTGTGTGTGGAGTGCAAACATTCACAGGGCATTGCTGCTCAGTCAACCTACCCTGTATGAATAATAAAGTTTAATTGATTTATTAATTAATAATTTCTGTGTATCTGTGTTTACTCACACTTTCATATATTCATATATACAAACCTCTGCTGGTATATCCTCTGGAGCTCGACATATTTTGGGTTAAACATGCTGAATTACCGTCTCTTTGTCTCAAACGAACAGTGAGAGAGTTCAATAAATATTTATTGCCAAAAGTCTGATTTGGCTATATGCAAGAGAAGTGTTTTTCAACTACTGTATTGAGTGTGTATGTCAAGGAATCCAAATGTATGTAACTGTGAACAGTCTTTTAATGACTAACAGATGACATAGTTTTTATATAGCATGCTAGCTTGCTGGAATTGCAAGCCAGACAAAAGTGCAGACATGGCCCTTACGGGGTTAAACCATTCAGGGTTGTTAGCCTGTTGTCAGTAATTATTAATTAACCAATTGATTCAATTTGTCCAATTCAGATGGGATCTTTGTAAATATATTTAACTCAATTTTAACTTTAGGCTACATGGTGCCGTGACATCGACTGATACAGCTGTTTGGATTGATTAGACATTGGACGGGAACCAGAGAACAATGTATAGCCTTGTGATAGATTTTCACGAAAATAGGTAGGCCGTGAAAAACATATAACGTTATCAAAAAATAAATTAAAGACTGTTTGTATCATATAATATGGAATTGTATTGAATTGCCTTACATTGTGTTAAGGTTTAAAGCTATTCAGAATGTTAGGAGTACCCCCGCGCCATGTTTGTTTTTAAATGTAACATTTCACTCTTTGTACTTTCAGTCAGATTGCTAGTTAATGGTATGTCCCAGAAATGTCGTTGTGGTGTGTAATCGTAGCCAAGGGATGTAGCTTGTTTGTACTAAATTATCTTTGACACGGAGGGAATAGACCAAAATTTATGAGGATTTTCAGGTGCTACTACTTTTGCCATTGCACAACCATTTCACAAGACTGATGTTCAGATGTACCACTGCTCGCACGGTTCCAATGACAAAGGACGTGACACGTATACGGCAGTGTATATGATAGAACACAGCTTTTTAAAATTTCTGTTTATTTGCCATCCATAGTTCCTTTTGAAAGGTTTATGGTCACATTATCTTTAATTGTGGCTTACACACTGGCATGATATTAATGCAACTGAGGCAATTTCCGCTTAGATTTCATTAAATGAGAGGCTACGAGGGGCTCAACAGCAGTTTTTTAAATGCCTTTCTCACTTTTTCTGTCCTAACTCCGTAAATAATTGGATTTAGGAAAGGGGGCAACACCAGAAAATACACTGATAATATCTGACGGCCCGGTGAGGCGATGGCTGCCGTAGTAGATCGGGAGCTGAGCAGCTCAAAAAAGCAGCCGAATGAAAAATTTGCCAGCGACACTAAATGTGGAGTGCATGTGTTTAACGCTTTGGCCCGGGCACTGGAGGATTTGAAGCAGATTTTCAGAATCTTCGCGTATGAGTACAGTATGAGAACAAACGGTAAGGTCACGGACAGAAACACCATTACCAGTCCAAAAACATTGTTCAACGTGGTGTCAGAACAGGCAAGCTTGACCAACAAATAGTTATCGCAGTACACTTTGTTCATGACATTGCCGCATAACTGTAACCTCACGCTTAAGGAGAGAGTGATGACGAATTTGCAGAACGAATAAATCCAGACACACAAGATGTACAAGCACACTTTGCCCAAAGTCATCATTCTGTGATACTCCAAAGGATGACAGATGGACACATATCGGTCATATGCCATGACAGCTAAGTTGCAAAATTCTACTGAGCCGTATGTGTACAGGCAGAAAATTTGGAAAATACAATAATCTCTTTGAATTTCATGGACATCCGATAGCAAATTCACCAGCAACATAGGGAGCAAAGCAGTGCTTCCGTACAATTCATTAACAGAGAGATTGCACACAAACAAATACATTGGTTCATGCAGATTTCTGTCAACAAAGATCACTATAATAAGCAGCGAGTTTGCAACGATGATTGAAATGTACAATACAATTATAATGCTAAAATAAAAGTACTTCATGTGTCCAACGTCATCATATGCAGCGAGAACGAAGAAGGTGACCTGGGAAGAGTTCTCCATCGTCTGTTCAAAAGTATATTCCATGCTCTGTGTTTTGAAGAAGAGAAAAACTGAAAGAGTGCATAGTGTAATCATACTTAATTTGCAGCTTTTTCTCTACCCACACGATTTATCCCATAAAACTCATGCTAAACTCTACTTTCTCCCCGTGTATTACAACCACACACAATAAAAGCACCCGGCGTAAGACAATCGTCAAACAAAACAAAACAATATCCTTGAAGGGAATCGAAAGAAACCAAATCAATTCAAACGATTTAAAATATGGCTTTCAAATTTGGCCCCATATTTTTCAACATTCATAATGTATATAAATTCAAAAAGTGTATAAATGAATTGTCTTGATGCTGCTATTCTTTTCTAAGTGTGCTGTAATGATTGCCTGATGATCCACCTCAGGAACCGACTAGCTTGCTTTTCTGTCAGAGGCTGTATTCTCAACCAATATTTAAAAAGATTTAACCATTCTGCAAACCAAACATTTGAAAAACGACATAAAATCAAACAAATTACATACCAGCATGATGACCTGTTCACTTGAGTTTCCATATTCAGAACAATCAATCTCAAAAAATGTCTTCAAATTTCGCCATGAATAAAAAAGCAATACAAAAGTATTATTAACAGACATCTTATTATCAAAACCAACATGACAACTATTGGAGTAACAGCTTTTTAATGTATCCATGCACTTAGTTTTAAAGTATAAAGATATAATATATACATACAGCAGAAAGAATAATATTACCGTATCCTGTCGAGAGACAGTTGGAGCACATAATGAAAAATATTAATGCACTGGCCTTTAAATATTTTCTGAGGAGTGACGTGGGAGGCATGTCCACTTAGAAAAAACATCATGGGAGGACTGTTCTTCAAAGGAGATCAGTAAACAACTTGAGCCCATTGGCTAGGTCATACTGTAAATAAGCCCTACAGAGTATCTGACCCTGAAGGAATACTCTGTTTATTGTTATATTTCCATTGCAAAAAATACATTGTAGCAAAAACCAAAGCTGATTAAAATAGCAAAGTACAGACATTTCAGCGAGTCTGATTTTTAATTATAAATCTACACGTACAGTACAGTAGATGGATTTTCACCATGATTATAAATCTAAGACCAAAGCAGTACATCACAGAACAGTTAATGGGGAATTTCATCCAAGTTTAAAAAAATATATATTGTCCTTATTGGAGTATAATATGAAAGTGTTCACAGTAAATTTCCATCCATTATCTATACCCGCTTATTCTGGTCAGGGTCACAGGGGGTGCTGGAGCCTATCCCAGCATGCATTGGGTGAGAGGCAGGAATACGCCTTGAACAGGTTCCCAATCTATTGCAGGGCCCACCATTCCTCACATACTCATACCCATGGACAATTTAGAGACTCCAATTAGCTGACCTGCATGTTTTTGGACTGTGGGAGGAAACCAGAGTACCCAGAGGAAACCCACGCTGACATTGGGAGAACATGCAAACTCCACACGGAAAGGCCCTGGCTGGGATTTGAACCCAGGACCTTGCTGTGGGGCGACAGTGCTACCCACTGCATCACTGTGCCACCGCCTTCACAGTAAATTTAACCACCTAGAAATTAACTTTTTGACCACTGCTCTTATTTTTGCGGTTCTCACTCCATAGATAATAGGATTAAAGATAGGACAAATCATCAAGAAGTACACTGACAAAGTTATTCGAACTGCAGATGGGATAGGCATCATTTCGAATCTGCTTTGGAGAATTTCAAACAAACAGCCGATTGAAAAATTTATCAGGGAAGCCAAATGCGGAGCGCAGGTCGTCAGAGCCTTCATCTGAGACTCTCTGGACGATTTCAGACAAATTGTGAAAATTTTTAAATACGAGTAAACGATGAGAAACAGCGGAATAACAACCGTGAAGAACAGACTGCACAGACCGTAGACGTTATTTGCCGTTGTATCAGCACAAGACAGCTTGACAATCGAGTAATTGTCACAGTACACTTTATAAATGGTGTTTCCACAGAGAGGCAGCCGTGCGCTCAGGCCAAGGGTGACAGACACTTTCAGGCTGCAGCAAAACCAGATTAAAAAAATGAATATGTACACTTTGGTTGGAGTCATGATACTGTGATACTGCAGTGGATGACAGATGGACACGTATCTGTCGTAAGCCATCACGGATAAGCTGGAAAATTCTATCGACCCATAGGTGAACAGGCAGAAGATCTGTATGAAGCAGAAAATCTTGGAAACTTCATGGATGTTTGACAGCATGTTCACAAGCAGTGATGGGTATAAGGCAGTGCTTCCATAGAGTTCAGTCACAGCCAAATTGCACAGGAGTAAATACATGGGCTCTTGAAGACTGCTGTCAGTGCATATGACCACAATGAGTAGCAAATTTGCCAATATAATTGAGCAGTACAAAATTAGAATCAGACAAAAGTAAAAATATCGAATGGATCCAACATCTTCAAACGCACTCAGAACTAAAGCGATCTCGGATATGTTCTCCATGGCTGTCAGTTTTTAATCTGCATACCTGAGAGAGAAGTACATTTTTAATCAGCACACACAAAGCATAATTCTATCAAGAATATCTCAGCAATTTTTTTTTTTTTAAACCTGCAATGCCTTATTTCAGTTAACTTGTACTTAACCATTTAAAGAGTGGGTTTTTTTGTAACTTTTTTATAAATTCTGAGTCAGTGCGCTATAACTCCATTGCTTTCAATTAACAGCAGTGATTGTTGCATCAGCATTAAGAACATTTTATTCACATACTGTATTTGTGATCTTACACCTTAAAGATCTAAAAATACAGGGAGGTTATAAGGCTATGTTAAGCATGATTCATTTTATCAATTTCAATAGGAGTATTAAAACTTTTCCTCCCCATGTTTTAAAATAGAGGTAGAGTTTTTAAATTAAACAGACCAGTACTGTATGATCGATTGGTGGTGCTGGGTTGAAAAACACCTGAACTCCTAACTTATAATCACAAATATTTAGCTAACCCAGGGCCACAGAACACTGTATACAGTTAATAAACTTACTGAATAAGTGCTTGTGGAGTTGCAATTAAAAAGAATAATATACACAAATAAAGAATATCCACACACAGACGTTGAAAAAACAAGATACGGAAACATAATATACTGAATATTTTAGGAATTATAGTGTATCTATTTTTGCTATGATTTCTCTAATAATATCACAATGCAGAAATAATTTAAACTTCAGTATTCCAAAGACTTACCAAAAGCACAATCATGAGCAATAGTTGCAATTAAACCTAAAAAAATATTAATATATAGTGTCCTTTCTTCATGAAATGATAAAATACAACCAAAAATATTCATTTTTTAAAGCCATTAAAGACATTGATTTTAAGTCACAGTTAAATTACAGTTAAAAGTTAAACAGTTCATTTTTCAAGCCTATGAGACTACTGTTGCTAGAAGGCTTGCCATCCTGAAGTCATCCCACAAACCCGTTTTATACCCTGTTGAGGCACTCCAAGTCAGGGCGTAAAACTGGTCATCATTATGTCATTTTAGGATATCAAGAAAGAAAAAAAGTATCAAGGGAAAGGATACGCTTACAATTGTTACAATAGCCACCTAGGTAATTGTCCTTCCTGAATTATGTGACTCATAGCAGGGGCAGCCATTTGTTCTTTCAGGAAGAACAAAATAGATGATTGTTTGAGGTGCAAAATGCAGCCCTGGATTCATTTCCTGATCTCAAAGGAATTGTGTTCACAGTGATTGGATCCAAAATGTGTTTTGGTAGCATTTTAAGTTCATTTTTATACGCGAAGCACCTCGTTCTTGGAAGACGAGGCGACACAGGCAATGGCTCCCTTAGTAGGCTTTCTGTATTTTAGGACAACACTGCCGTAACATTGTAGATGCAATATAATTTACAATACATCACAAGGCTTCCCTGCTATCAATCTGCACATGCACATAATGTGTTTAACTAGGGTAGCACACAAGTTCACATGCACCAGGGGTGCTATGTACGAGCGGTGCTTCGCATCAGTGACATCGTGGGTCCTTGTTTCTCTCCCTATCTGATTTCCTCTTAATGACGTTAATTGTGAATAACATTACTTTGCACTTAAGCATCAAGCAGGTGGTCTTATCCAGAGAAACTTACATAGGTTACATGTTCACATACAAATCCATTTAAACAGCTGAATATTTGCTGAAGCAATTCAGAATACGTAGTACCTTACTTAACCTGGGAATCAAACCTAAGCTTAACCCTAACCTTGGAGATATAGATGAACATGTGTATATTTGTGTACATTGCTGGCAATTTAGACTCTCCGATTAGCCTAACCTGCATGTTGTTGGACTGGAGTTCCCAAAGGATACCCACACAGACACAGGGAGAACATACGAAACACACACAGAAAGGCCACAGCTAGAATTTGAACCCAGTAACGACTTGAGGTGACATAACTACTCACGGCACCACAGTGCTGTACCTAAAATCAACAAGTAAAAGCAACAGAAAAATATTTGGGAAATGTCATAGTTTATGCTTAAAATCTGCGCTGATGGTTGGATGCCTAAGTCACAGTTTACAATAATAATCTGATAGTTCATTATGTTGTTTTTACTTAATAAACTTATAACCTCATATTTACAACCGGTGCAGTTCCTAACAAAGGAATGGGTTCGAGAGGTAGGGCTGTGTTTAAAATCATAATGTTTTATTGATAATCAAGAGGGCAGACTAAGAGAACGGATTGTACTCAGGCCAATAGGCTCGACAGAAGAGGCCCTCTTCTCAAGGAAAAAAAAACAGGCCTTATAGCCAACTTTCACCGGTGCATCGCATGAGCCATGATAAGCCAGGCCCCGCCCACTATGCACCGACAAATGAGGGACGTCTCACCTCACTGAATGGAAAATTCCACTTGGAGCACTGAGCCGAAGACTAATTTAACCCATTGGCTAGGTCATACTAATTTAAAAGAATGCTCATTCCATAGATTGTGAGGTTTAATGTAGTAGGAAATATCAAAAAGTATAGGAACAAGACTGAAGTTGACTGCACTTTGACACATTTCAAAAAAATATCCAATGATGTAGTTAGACTGCATGTTCTCAGTGCTTTAATTTGATTACTGGATTAATAATAATAATAATAATAATAATAATAATAGTAATAATAATAATAATAATCTTTATTTGGAATGCGCCTTTCAAAAACTCATGGACACAGTGAAACACAGATTAAAATAGGATAGGCTGAAAAATACAGAAAATAAAATTGAATTTAAAAGTACATGTATGGCCAAAGTGGATAGCACAATTAGCAATAATTACATGCATTCAATTGGCGCAGAGGATAGAAATGTTGGGATTGCAGGAGGTTAAATAGGACGTACGGGAAGGGAAAGAGAAAGGGCTAGGTGTAGGCAAGTCAAAACAGGTGGGTTTTGAGGGATTGCCAGTTTAGTCTCTTCTGAAACGTGTGTGTAAAAAAAACAAAACAAAACAGAACAAAAAAGGTGTTTGGCGATAGGCCAGAGAAGCCTCTACCCCCTACTCTAGCGTGTTTGACAGTGACGATTAGCGCTAACAGTGCAGCACGTCCGCAATCCATTAACAGCCCGGTCACACACATATGTGCATTGGTTCATGCCCACATTCGTCCATGTATTTGTTCTTATTTTCCCGCGAAATGTTTTCATTCACTTTGAAGTAATCTTGCTCACTTGTTCTTGAAATGCAACAGCTGTTTTTCAACATTGTATTTAAGGCTTTTCTCTATTATTTATTTATATTTAGGTATTTTTGTTGTGCTGCAGTCTTCTCGTGATCACGGATAAGAGATCACATGAGCAGCATAATGTTCCCGCTGTGTACTGGTTCACAGCTCCTAGTGGGATGCACGTGATGTATAACTGTAATGATTTTTACAAGGAATTATTTGGAATTATATGTCATTGGGAAAAAAGGCTTTTCAGGAACAGCTGCAATTTGCCCTTGCCATGTTAGTGTAGTGAGGTAAAAGAGCAATGAGTAAAAATATTTCTCTTCCATTGTCATGCTCTACATTCAGAGACAAAATTAGTCGTTGTTTGTATTATAAGGGTGTGGGGCTTCACCAACCGAGCGATGGCTTTTCGTAAATAGAAAAACAACAAAGTAATTTTACTAATGTGACAGACCTGTCTAGAGTCTTATGTCTACATATTCAAATCCATAAGAAATAACTGGCTTCAAAATAAAGATTAAAAACATGCTTGTTTGAATAATTAGGCCTACCTCACCCTTACATTATGCGCAATTGGCTATTGCAGTTTCTGACTTTGACCAATTTAAAAATCCTAACTCTTATGGCTTGAATGCTCCCTCCGTACAAGGCAGGATTTAGTATGGGAGGAATTATCAGAAAGTAGAGGGACAAGAAAATACGAGCTCCATAATGTAAGTGAGCGATTTTGAGCCTGCTTTGGCATATTTCAAAAAAGCAACCGACTGAGTAGTTAATCAAAGCTAGCAAATGGGGAATGCACGTATTCAGTGCTTTCGTCTGCGCTCCTTTGGAGGAGCGTATGCAGATCTTAAGGATCTGTATGTACGAGTAAAGTATAACGGCAAGCTGTGGAAAACTGTACACGACCAGCGAAAGTAATCCAGTGATGCTAACGACGGTCGTGTCCGTGCAGGAGAGCTTGATCAGTGAAAAGTTGGTGCAGTATATCTTCTCTATGCCGCTTCCGCAAAATACCAGTTGCAGCGTTAAGGCATAAAATACAGCAAAAGCAATGAGTGGGTAAAGCCAAGAGAAAGCAATGCACTTGCACACTTTGGAAACAGACATGATGCTGTGATACTGCAGGGGGTGACAAATAGCAACGTACCTGTCGTAGCCCATCACTGCTAAAATGGTAAATTCAGTTATTGCATATGTGTGCAAGCAATAGATCTGTGCTTGACAGCATGGTAGAGATACTTCATGAGTTTCTGACACTAAGTTACTCATAATGGGAGGCAGCAAAGCCGTGCTCCCATACAATTCATTAAACGCCAAATTACAGACAAAGACATACATCGGTTCATGCAGAGCTCTATGAACATAAATGACCACAATAAGAATGACATTTTCAGCAACAATGGTAACGTACACAAGAAGGAAAATAGCAAAGTACAAGTATTTCAGGTCTTCCATTTCATAAAAGGCAGTCAGTATCACTGATGTCACCATGGATGCATTTTCCATATTCTTTCTTGATTCTTCTCAGAGCGCTGGAGAAAAAAGGGAAACTTATATAAATTAACTTATCTGTCATACTATTGCTTCCATTAACAATATGTATCATATTCAAACTACTTTTAAACACTCAAAAAAAATTTTTTTTTAATAATTCTGAAAATGCATTTAAAAACATACAACAGAAGTGCATAATGCTTAGCACACAGTAGTATTTACTTTTTTCCAGCAAATAGAAAGTATTAAATGCAGCAGCTTCCGTTGATCTTTTTAATATTTTTAACCGGTTCGCACACCAACATAAACGGAATAGCTTTCTCTGAAAAAGCTGTCCTATAAAAGGTTTTTTTAAATTCCCTGTCATTTTTAACATTTTTTAAAAATGGAATCACTTTCATTACTTTTGAGATGTGAGTTCTAAACGAAACCATTCCTTGATCATTCTGTAATCTCCCCGCTTATTTCCCCAATGCGAAATTGCCTCGTAAGACATCAGCACCTGCATCCATGCAACAAAAAAAAAACAAAAAAAACACTACAACCACCCTTGTGGTGTGCTTTGTCCACAAGCCTGTGTCTATTTGTCTATTCCAAGCACTACCAGTGCTAGGTAACTGGCACCCATTGGAACAGAGGTGCATGGCTCAGTGACACTGACTGATAAATCCAGCTGACTGGCACATAGGTGAGAGGAAGTAATGCAACAGTAAACACCCTTCCACTATGGAAGTCCGCTCGTGGTCGGGTAATGACATCACAACAGCTTGAACCTACAATCGCAGTGTCTTTGCTCACTGTGAGCATCCCTGTGGACTGAGCCAATCAAAAGGCTTATTTCAATTAGGACACAGCCGATACCAGATATCCTAACATGCCTTAAGTTACAGAAAAGTAATTTCAAGATAAGGCTTCCAATTGGAGAGAATATTGTGTTGAAAAACGTACACTGAAAAAATCATTTCAGTTGGTAAAACTAAAATATTTACTTCAATTTGTAACACCAAAATTTTTTTGGCTTTCCAAATTGAAAATTGTTCCATTCATTTGAATTAATCTAAAAATGTTCTACTGGGAAACCAAGAAGATATAGATGAAACAAAAATGAAAGTTAATTTTAAGTTTGTCCAATGAAAAATGTATTTCCGTAAAGGAAAACCCAACCACAAAGCTGAAATTTTGATTTTGATTTGATGAAGTAAGAAAAAATATTTTAGCAGGTATTCTTAAAAAAATGGAACTCCTACACTGAAAACTAATGAAAGTTGTCGAAGTCCCAAAAATCAGCTGTGGTGCCCCAAGGTCAGCATATACTGGGCCATTTCTGTCCCAAAGCAGATGAAACTCCATATCCAGTCTAGACATTCTGATCATTTCTTAATATATCACAAGAATCTTAATATATCACAAACTAAAAGACAGCGTGTGGACATAGCATATATTACTATATAATCCGAAATACAGTGCATCAATATTACAAACACAAAATAAGTGGGGAAAATGGTAAGTCACTGTTAATACCTTACCACACTGTTAGCTGGTCCCCTCTCCCCTTTGAATCTTGTTGCAGGATATCACTGTTGATACGTCTTGTCTCAGCTGAATGCCCGTGCATTGTCAGAAACTTTAATGAATGCTGACTTCAATTCCCAAAGTCACTCTGTTCACGTGGTTTTATAATAAGCCAATCACGTTGCATCCTGGTGACATTCCCAGCGAGGGCTTATTTGTATCGGCTGGAAATAAACAATTGCAAGAACCAATCTGATGCAAGTATGAATGCAGCCTGTTCATTAGCCTCTTACAATTAAATATTGAAATTATTAGTCCTTCCCTCGGAAATCAGCTGTAGTGTGTGTAGTTGTCATGGTAAATGTGTAACAACCTGGGTACTTTATATGCCAAAAAATAAAATAAAAATCAGGCACCAGAATTGGTTCTCTGTATTAATGGTTGGTTCAGTTCGTATACAATTGTATAGTTTTACAGTATGAGAATATTAAACCAGAAAAAACTAATATTCCAGTCTATTAACACATACTAAGATGTACTTGTCTCCACATAAACCAGGACAAAGGATCCAGGTAATTGTCTGCAACCCCCACCAGGGCACCATAATGTTTGGGACGTATTATCACATGCATATAATTTGCGTGCAATGACTGCTTGTAGTCTGTGACCCATCGAAATCTGGGCATCTTCTCTGGTGATGCTCTGACCAGCCTCATCGTCATCAGCTCCTGCTTGTTTCTGGAGCTTGTTGCTTTAAGTTTTCTCTTTAGCTTATGCAACACGTGTTCAGTTGGATTCAGATCAGGTGGATGACTTGGCCAGTCAAGAATCTTACAGTTTTTGGCTTTGAAAAATTCCTTTGATTCTTTATAGCAGTACAGTATGTTTGGCATCATTGGCCTGCCATAGGAGAATGAGTTTGGAGGCATTTGTTTGAACTTGAGCAGATGCTTAAGATGCTTCTGTACACTTCAGAATTGATTCTGCTGCTGACATCAGCAGTTACATCTTCAATTAAGACAAGTGTCTGTGGCAGCCATACACTCCAAAGCCATGATAACCCCGCTACCATGTTTCACAGATGAGGGGGGTGCTTTGTATCTTGG